>NW_027271375.1:102500-392500 GCF_040938485.1 Diadema antillarum
GTAATGTTTGGATGTAGGCAACTATCGTCCATAATGATTAGATTCGATTACATGCGCCTTCTTTCTTAAAGAACGTCAATTTTCTTCGATAGGACTGCTCTGAAAGTTTTCAACCAGGCTAAACTCAGGTAGAATTGTAGGAAAATTGGATGTCAAGGGTAATAATAACATAATTGCTTTGAAAAAGACCTCAGAGATTTATCAGAGATGTCAAAAATCTGAGCAACAAGTTTTGACTTTGAAACCAACGAAATTCAGCATAAAGAGGTATCGAAGCCTAAAGTTTCTCTTGCCAGCTCTCGAGAAAACGACATTTGAACGAAATCGGTTTCACTGGCCAATGAATGTTCGTCTTTGGCCAGGAAAGGGAGGGGCCTAGTGTCCATGATACTTCATATGCATCATTTTGCGTAGAAACGCAATGTGATTGGTCGGTAGAACATGTTCTCTCATTCATGACGTATCACAGAAAATTGGCAAGTCACTCTCCTCGCTATGTTCTTCTTTAGTCCTGCGCTGGGCCAGGCGGGCGGGCGGAAAGTACCTAACCTCGACGCCCGATCATCCACCTGTTGCCTGAACAGGAGTCGGTCCCCGAAGTCGCGCACGGCCGAGCCGCTATAAAACGGTCAGATGTCATCGTACAGGTGGACAGGCGGCCAGAGTCGGACCTCTGCTGAGCTACCGAGCTGTCTCGCTTCTCGTCGACGCCTTTTCCATCGGCTTCCTACGACAGGCGATTAAGTCCTGCTTTTCAAAGTTGACCATCTCCTCTTTGCTTTGATTTGCATTTTCCCATCGACGGAGATCGCTTCCAAGATGCTGAACACCAGGTGTCTTGTCATCGTAGCTACTGTCACGCTGATAGTTGCCTTGGACATCCTTGTCGTGGGAGGCTTTAAACTGGAGCGCCGAAGAGGTAGTCGCCGCGGCTTTCCCTCGTCTCGCTACGGGACAGTGCCCGGCGGAAGGAGGCAGTCGGCCAGTTCATTTCAAGTCGGGTTGTCGCCCCAGGCCCGTCCGCAAAGGCCTCAAAGCAGGTTCGGTTCCCCGGTCTCATCCAGGTTCCTATTCGGGCAACGCCAGCCTGTCAAGAGCGACCAGGGGGAATGGTTTAGGAAAGAGGTGCTAAGGATGCAAAATAGCACCAAGGCTAATCCGACCGTTCCTCCCAAGCGGCAGGCAGTGCAAATGGGACCTGGGGGTATCATGGTCAATATCATCGAGACCATTGACACGGGGAAGGGGAACGCAAGTCAACATCAGTCGCAACAGCAGAACTTGCAGGAAAAGCAGCAGCAACAACAACAACAGCGCCGGCGTCTGAGACCCGTGGCCAAAGCGGGCAATCCCACCACTTCCACCTCTGTCCCGCGGGAAAGAATCCGGTTGGACCGACGGCAGTTTCCCGCCGATGAAGGTAAGAACAGCTGAATTCTGTTTGTATGTATTTGTCAGATTTTTCATTCAGTTAGGGCCTACTACAAATGTTTCACAGAGGTACTAGTAATTATACTCTGTGTGGTGGTGGTGGTGGGGGGGGGGGGGGGAAGGAGGGGTAGACCTATTCAGTTTCAAAACACTGTAACATATGTCGGCCATAAGAATAATTATTAATAAGAAGAAAAGATGATTTAAATGGGTCATGCAATGAGTCATGTGCTTTGCTATGTCCAGTGCACCAATTAAATATTGCTAGACAAACTGCAGCCCCCCCCCCCCCTTTATGGCTGAAATAGACATAAACAAACAAACAAACAAACAAAAAACAGCCCAAAACTGGTCTATAGGAGGGGATAACTATCAATAGATTTCACCAGTGTGCATAAACACGTCAATAAATATACAGCACTGTAGGATCAAGTGCTTTTATTATCATTGTTGAAATGTTTCAGTGGGTATTAGTTTTGGGCAGGTTGACAGGGAGAAAAGAGAATGTGAAAGGGATAGAACAGACATAGAGGTACCAGGGTCAGGAGGGGCAGTTGAGGAGAGCAAAGGGGGAGGGGGCAAGTTGGGTCTGTTATGTAATATGATTCAATTCTATTTTGCTATACAATTGCATTTTCATTTCAATTGTTATCGATTTAACAAAATGAGATGTTCTGTGTTTTAATTATCAACCTCTAGTATTTACTTCTACAAGATAAAAAAGGGGCAAAGAAAGGAAATATTTTTGTTAATTGTGTTATAAATTTATGCAAATATTTGGCTATGCTGTATAGAAATATAAGTTTAGGTTACTGTCTTTACATTATTTGAATGGAAATTGATGAATACCACTAAAAAAGGAAAGAAAGACAGAGAATGTGTGTGTGTGTGTGTGTGTGTAGGGTTGGGTGGGATGGATGACTAGGTGGTGTTTTATGGGAGGAAAATTGGGAATGGTCAAAAGTTATAGAAAAGAGCAAAACCAGGAGGAGTGGTAATATGAAATCAGTTGGGAAAACTAGGTAGAGACAGGTAGGGAAAATCAGAAAAAACTCATCCATTTAACATCTTTCTTGTGATGTTGCTTGAGATAGTTATGTCAGAAGTAGAAAGTCATTTACTTCATTCACTGTGCAATTTGTTCATAAACCATGGCCATTTGTTCTCAAGTGATGCAGTGAAATGATTTCCTTCGATGGAAAAATAATAGCATCGAATAAAATAGGAACAGACAGAGTTAATATCTATACATAACCATAGATAGATGAATAGATGAATATATACATGTTATCGTAGATTGATAGATAGGTTCTATATGTAGGTGTATATAAGTATATTGTAATAAATGCAAACTATTGAACTAATATGAGGTTCCGAGTTGTGCATTGGAAGTATATTCATAGTCCATGCACTATGTTTAAATTGCCACATACGATTTACTGTCTGAGCATATATAGATTAAATGAAATACAGTGAGACAAGTATTCTTCTCATGTTGATATCAAGCCAAGTAAAAAATGCCCAGTGTGCACTCAAAAATTAGTCATCATCACCCTGTGACTTCAATGTCTTGTGTCTTAATTTGTATTTCTTCTCAAGCAAAATAGAATATTTGTATCTCTTTTTTTTCTTTTTAGTGGTGGTACATACACACAAAGCAAAATAGCATATTCCTATCTCTGTTTTATTTTTTTTTATAGTATGGGTGGTACATGCACACAAAGATATGAAAATGATATAATGTATTTCACATTTTCTGTGCAATATATATCACTGTATGAGTCAATATGTGCCATGACACTTCATGATGAAGGGAGAAAGGAGAAATTGTCAAAAACTATGACATAGATTATGCCAATAGCAAAACAATGTCTCTTGATGTAGGCCTATACAAACAGTATTACATAATATGAATGTATATATATATATATATATATATATACTGTATATGTATCTGAACATATTTTTTGAAATATCATCATAGATAACTAGATGATCTACTCATTTTCAAATGGAAATTTACATTAGATAGTTGCTTAAATGCATTTTCCAAGTCAGGGAATTTAGATTGATAAAGATAATACTAGTAGTCTGTTTATACAGTAGTTGCGAGCACAGGAAAGAAGTCATGTATTAGCTTCTGGTGCACTTTATGTTATAGTCATGTGTCGATTCCCCCCCCCCCCCCCCCCCCCTCCCTCCCCAAGAAGATAGAACAAATCTAGTCACCATTGGAATGTGTTTGGGAACAAATCTGCCATTCAAGAAATCATCACTACCTTATTATTCAATCTGTTATTGTCAGAAATTCCCCTTGATCCCATGCCTGGCATGTCACTGCCTTTTAATTGGAAAATAAAACCTTCCTATGGGGATCACATTCTCCTGCCAACTATACCAGGTGGAAGGCAAGGGGGACGTAAAAATCCCAGGGTCTTTGGAAGGTCACTTCCATCCCCTGATGATCTTGGATCGAATTTCATTGTCAAGAGTACGTCTGCACCCGTCAGTGTGACATGCCATCAAAATCAAGTAAAGCTTGTTTGATAGAGAAAAGAAAGAAAAGAAGGGAAAAGGTAAAAAGCTTAAGTACTGTTTACCTTTGGGAACAGTGATTTTAAATTTTTTCAAGATATGACATTAAATGCATATATGTGTAGGTCTGTTGTACCATAAAACATCCTATCATATAAAATTTTCGCAATAAAGCCTAAAATATAAGAAGATATCTGTATTTTTCTCAATAAACCATGACTGTAGACAGTTTAATCTGGAAACATTTTTATCATTACTATTGTTCACATTTTGTATATCTAACAATACTTAACATTGATTTTACCAATTCAAATTTTTACAGTGGTTGTTTCTATCCCTAGCTCACATTATAGAATTATTTTAAAGCACTAATGCTGGGTTTTTGTTTCATCTGCAAATGGTAAATTATGCCTTTAACCAAGGCATGCATGACCATTACCATGGGGCAGTGGGTTGTTTTCTTCTTGTTTTCCATCACGTCATTTGACTAGTGCCAGTGTTGTACCAACAGGCAGGGAGGTCACACGGCAGGTGAAGTCACCCAGACGGAGGAGCAGGTGATGGATCTTGTTTTATGTGGGGGTTAAGGGAGCCCGTAAAAAATGTGGATTGATACTTGTTATGTATCACTCATTTTTGCTGCTTGTTTGTTTGTTTGCGGAATGGAGCAGACATACTTCCAGAGGGAATTGAACAAAGTTCTCTCCCCGGTGTCATTACTTACCATCTCCTGGCTAGTCTCCTCTAAAGTCTCAGTATTTTTATTCTTATCTTTAGTTATTCATTTTTTTGTTGTTGTTGAATTTGATTTTTTTTTTTAAAAGGGCAACTGAACTTTGCATCATGAGAAACTGGTTGAACTGTGGTTACACTAATAGTATGTAAAATCTATAGTTTGGAACTTTTTTTTAAACTCAATATTTCATTGGAGAAAAGAACTGTCAGCGATTTGATTGTTTGAATGTATTAGAATTCTGAGTAGCTGTTTTATCCAACACTTTTTCTTACTTAAATTTGCTGTCATATGAACATGAAGCAAAATAAAGTTTGAATGCATAATTTCCGTCTGTATTTCAGAAATCTCACTAAGTTTTGAAAAATGATATTATTTTGTAGTCAGTATTTATTATTTCTTTCCTTTGCAATTTTGGTAGACATAAGTTTTCATCTATGGGCATGCAGGAAGAATAGTAACATGTGATCAAAATTTCTCCATTGAATTAGTACATTGTACTTTTTACTTATTATGAATTACTGCAAATTCTCCCATGTGTTCATTCATGCCAAACACATAATCATTCAGGTTGTCACCTGCACATTTTAAGAATTTAATTGCAAAATACCCATTCTTGGTAGTTTAGACATTTTTTATTAAAGTTGCTATGAAAACAAAGAAAATAATAAGAAATATTGGATAATTTTGATTATAACTTTAAGAATATTCCTTGTTGAAAAACAAGTGAGATAACACAGGAAAGGTCGTTTTTGCTAATATTAATGATGGACTTACTTTGATATATTTTTTTCTATAAATGTTGCTTAAAATGTACAAATTTATATAAATCTAAACTAAATCCATGCAATATTGCTGCACTTAATTTGAGATAACATTGCACAGAAATAAGGTCAGGCTAATATCAAACATTATCTCTAATATCAGTGATAAGATCGCCACCTGAAGACAGGTACATGTACCTACTAGCTGATCTGTTCAGAAGGGATTGCATCCAAATCGCCATTGGTGGTGAAAAACTTGGGATAGGAGAAAACTTTGGGCCGCTCGTGGATCAAATTTCAGAATCCAAGGGATCTAAGCCACTTGGGTGGTATTTGACTGTATGATCAAGATCAAATGTAACATATGATGTTGTCATGAATGCTGGTCCCCCCCCCCCCCCCCCCCCCTGCTAAAATGTGACAAAGGTCAAGGGTCAAGGGTCAGGGATCAACTTCACTTTCAGTGTTCCACAGAGGGTGAGGACAGAAAAAAAAAATGTGCAACCAATTTGATAAGAATGGAATTCAGCCAGCTAGTTCAGGTACACCTGGAGTCAGAGTTGTGAAAAGGTCATAGGAGTTAAATGTTCATAATTGCAACTCCATGCTCTTTCCTCAGGTGGGATGTTTGGCTAGTAATTTTCGTCAAATTTTTTTATGTGCTTGTAAATATCTGTACATAAATTGTATCATAATGTAAATAGCACCAGTCTGCAAGAATCTTCAGTCTATTGAAGGAGGCAGACTTAATCATCATCATCATCATCATCAGAAGAAGAAGAAAAAGTACCTGCAAAAAACAATGTATACCCCAAAGTTTGCAGTATACTACCTGTGAAGAATTCTATATTGTCTACCCAGGATCTAAATGCAATCTGATCAGTTTATGAATTCTGAGCTCGCATTTATCATTCTGCACGTTTGATGAAGACCTCAAGGGGGAATTGTACTTGGTTGGTGATGTCAACATGCATTATTCAAAGCAGGATAAATTTTAGTGACTGTCTTGATAAACAGTCAGCTGATCAGGCCTGAAGAATACGTTAATATGTTGTGTGAGATGAGATATTGTAAAAACTGTTATTTTCGTTAGGGTTTCATTTAAATTACAAATTTTGCAAATTGCTGTTGGGTGAGAAATTTGACAGCAAGCGAAAATATGGCCACCTGATCTTGATGGCATTCAATTTGCAGAGTGAACAGACAGGCATTATAGCGCACTTTTACTATAATCTTGGTGTCAAGTCATGAAAGCCACATCTCGCAAAAATGTCTGTGACTTCCTCATTCGCAAATATCTGTATGCAAAAAACATCTGTTCACGAAAATAAACAGCTTTTACAGTACAGCATATTCCCATCATAACGAAGTCGTCAGGACCAGCGGTTTTCTGTAGAAATGTCATTACAACCAAACAGTAATGTATTGTAACGTGTATAGATGACATTATTTTGAAACCTGAATTTTTAATTCGTTGTAGGAAGAATTTTGTTATAACCATGTTCTTTACATGGGAGTGCACTGTATCATGTGAGTGGTTTTTCTCTCATTCTATGTCCTACGCAGTGAGAGTGTCGTGTGCGGGTCCCAACGAGGCCATGCAACGGGAGGAGTGCTACCGATTCAACCTGGCCACCAATCTCGACAACGACACCATCATCAGCAGAGCCATCGTCTTGCTCCCAGCTGGCGCCAGCGTTTCTCTTGGAGACCCTTGGAACGGCGGCGACAGACACTCACAGGAACATTGTAACATCAGCATTGTCGCAAAGTTCCCGACATCCGGAGAAAGTGAGTTACTGTGAAAGTGAAAAATTTTTCGTGCAACCAGAAACTAGCGCGAAAATAAAAGCACGCAAATATTTTTGCTTGCCATATGTTTCTGTGCATGATGTCTTGATTCCGCAGAATTAAAAACACGCGAAACTCTTCTTACCCGGCCAAGCGCGAAAAATTAGTCGCGCGAAAATATCCACTTTTACAGTATAGGAACATCCATGTTTTCTTGTCAGATTTCTATGTTCTAGAATATCCTGTTTTACAACGTAATCATGATGTTATATACCGAATAAAGATAAATTTATTTTGTTGTTTTCAGTTTTTGGCAGTTTTGAGGAAAAAGGAGAAGTTATTCAAATGCTAACCCCCGCACTTACTGGAACTAATCATTTTAAACCAATAAGGGCAAGGTACTTTTACTGAAAGAATGGGACAGAGAAAGAAGCTCGGTAGAATCATTGTTTCCATCATTACTATTGATATCATTTTTATTATCATCATAATTGTCGTTAATATCACTCTCATTCGTATTATTTTCATCACAGCAGTAGCTGAAGTAGTTATTTTTGCAGTGTTAAAACCTCTTGACCCATTTGAATTCCTGCCAATCTTTGCCTCTTTGGGGGGGGGGGATGTCAATTCAATATAATGATAATAATAATAATAATAATAATGATAATGATAATGATAATAACAACATCAACAACAACAATAATAATAATAATGATAATAATAATAATCATATTAACAATATTAGCGGCCACTTGTATAGCGCACAGGTCCACCTTTCAGTGCTCATGGCGCTTCAAGAATGAAGAGATAGATATATGCAGTATATACATGTGCAAACACAACAACAGAGGAGAAAATGGCATACAACAAAGAAACACATACCAGATAAAGAATACAATTGTTCCAAACATTATAGACAGCAATTATAGTCCTTAGTGTGAGAGGAACAGATACATTTTAAGTTTGGATTTGAATGTTTCTGTAGATGACAGTTGCCCTAACTGAAGAGGTAATGGATTCCACAATATTGGAATATAATAGCATAACTCACAGTTTAGCAGGGCATGGCAAAGTACATGAGCTTAATAGAGGATGATGAGAAAGAGCTGGCCCAATAAAATGTCCTCGCAGGAGTAGATCCCTGAGCAGATCAGACCGGTGTAAAGTTTGATGCAAATATTGGGACTTATATCCTGGCCACAATTTCCCTATTTGTCAACTCAGCTGCCTTCAGTGAAAGCATCACAGCACAGAATATGTCTCTGGACATCCCATCCTACTGGCACAGGGCGGCTCTGCAGAGCGGCGCCTCACTGATATCCCGCGCCCTCCGTGAGGGCAGCACACTCTATCTGAAAATGTCCATCATCTCGGAGCACGAGGGGCAGCCGACCACCAGCAACTACATCCCAATGGAGTCCAGCCTCCTCCCTGTCCTGATCGTCGACGTCGAAGTCAACATCACCGACTTTACGGGCGATGGCGCCTCATCCACCACCCCGCAGCAGAATGCACCGAATAACATCGTGGGTCCGCTCGGCTCGTTGCGACAACGGGGCAGGAGAGAAGCAGAAAGAAAAGTGGACCAGTCACAAGCAATGTTGGAACCACAAGAGGACAGGTAAAAGAGTAACAAATATTTTATGAGTTTTCAGGGGACATCAGTTACAATATTGTACATTAATTCTATAGCCCTATAAAGACATGATAAATACAGGAGTTTCTGCTTAATTGAGTAGTATCTGGCAGAGCATTTCTTTTTTTAACCCAATAAAATGGAGTACCCACTTAACTGGAAAGCACATTAATTCATTCATATCACGGATACCACATACTAATCACACACCTCTCTACATTAGATACACAGCAGGGTATATCTATTCTTCATTTTTTTTGAGAATACATATTTTTAAAAAATGCAGATTTATGCTAGTACAGTCCATATAGATGTGTTGTATTAGCATGTTCTCTTATTTCTTTTAACAAGAGCAAAAAACAAAACAAAACAAAACAAACCGAGTCATATGTATCATATAAATCTTCCTCCGTTAGAACTTTTAATTGTCAAGCAGATATTAATAGTACTGTACATGTATGTATTCTTCTTTACCTGTAAATGTGCATACATATATGCTTCCCATGCATGCATATGCATTACATTTGTATCTACAATGTCAGAATCAGGTAATTATGGAGTTTCATTTTATAGTGAGACTTGTTTCCTAGGGCCATAATTCCGTACGTTTGCATTGTCATATCCGACTGATTCGTGATAAAAGGAAATTCATGCTGTCTCTTTGTGATATGTTCTCCATATGCCTTAAATGATATCTTTCTATGTTGCCTGGCCCTACCAGGTTGCTCAAAAATACAAAACAAATCATGTTGTATCAAATGTACATGTACTCCATGAGCCATGAACGATATCTTTTCATGTTGCCCCTACCAGGAAACTCGAACATTTTGTCAAGTGGCAGACGACACACAAAAAGCGCAAGTCGCGGTCACCTGCCAGCAAGGCCATCGTTGGACGTGGATTGTCCTTACATCCGTAGCTGAATCTTCACGAGGCGCACAAGTCGCCGGTTCCCACTCTGGCGACGTTGGGGGAAAGCTAAGTGCCACAAACAGTCCTCACAAAGACCTTGTGTATGAAAACCTCGCGAGGAAAATACATGGACCCATCAGAGAAAAAAAAAAGTTATCTTCAATTTTTTTTTAACCCAAGAGATGTGATGAATGACTTTGTTGAAGATGATTCCAAAGAAAAAAAAAAATCTCAAGTGGAGAAGAGTTGCTGCTAGAAGAATTCAGAGACTAAAATGATAAGATTTCACAGGCCTGCACAATAAAGAGCTTTGTCAATGCATGAAGTTAATAAACACATTTTTTTTTTTTTTTTTGGAGGGGAGTGTATGTTACATTGGTCAAAAACAGATAGGTTAAAAAAACATAATAATCACACAGTGTGCTCACAGGAGCTGGGCATTCCTATGGTCCAGTATAAACCTATTCCTATGTTATATTGGTTGTTGTGTATATTGTATATTAAAATAATCATTCTAATTCTGATTGTTCTTGTGGTCTAATCAAATGTGATTTAATTTCAAGATTAATTGGGTCAAAGGCCAAGCACAATGACTCTATCATGTTCTCATATATTCTTATTAATGATAAAGAAATGCCAAGGTAAGAACTGGCTCCAATTGTGATAATATAATCATTATTTATTATGTTATAGTAAACTACAATTTTTATATAGCCATTAATAATTTTGATTAAGTCCTTTCAATAAGTACTGTGCTTTTTTCAACTGTGTATCTATTAAATCTGTTGAATGACCTCAAAGAGAGAGAAAGAGAGAGAGAGAGAGAGATGGAGAGAGAGTGAAATAAGATGGAAGAAAGCCATATATGGAACATAACATATCGCAAATTTGATGTATGAATTATATGTTCCCTTGTTAAACTAGTAATACTCGTAGCAAGTATATTCTCTGTGTACAATTATATCGGATAGTTTAAGAAGAATATATTACCCTGATACGCCACATAAGATGCAAAGGAATTTTTTTCTTCTTCCGATGTCACGTAGGACTACCTCAAAACCCAAATGCATATCAAAGACTTTGCTGTGCTGGAAACTTTGTAACAGCGTCAGGCAAGCAGAGCAGCCACAACCAATCAGCTTTCAGGATGTTCAGTCATTGTCATGGTAGCTGTGTGATCATTGTCAGCTGCTTTTGGTGGTCAGACAGTTGTCAAATTGTTTTGGTGACACAATTGTATCAATTTGGTTGCTCCTTAAAAAACAAAAAACAACAACAACAAAAACCCCACACAGATATGCAATAACTATGATTCAACAAAGCTGAATATTCAATACCTAAGCCATTAGACTGTGGTTTAGAAAAGAGAAAAAAATTTTAAAAGAAATGCAAAAGGATGAGAAAATTGAAGAACAATCCAGGAGAAATACCACAAAAAAAAAAATCTTAAAAAAAATCAGAAAAAGGAAAAAAAAAATACAAAAAATTACAGGACTTGTCCATATGCACTCAAGGCAGCTTAGCTATACACTGCAACGTTTGAATGAAATGGACATTGATTAGCAACACCTGCTGCTTTCTGTGCTATTTCCGCCATGAAAAATCATCTGTCAGATTCCAACCAATGTATTAGTTGGTGTTGTCTGCTAAGAGGAAAACCTTTTGCTTGAATCAAGACAGGCTATGTCTACAGGAAGGGGCAGGGGGGGGGAGGGGTGGGAGGGATATTGCAGCTGGTTTTGAATGAAAAAAAAAAATTCTTGTGTATTTTGTGATTTGTGATAATGTCATTTTTAATCCTGCACAGATTTCTTATGTGGGAATAACGACTCCTCATGTGTTAAAAAAAAACAGAAAGAAAAAACTGGAAAATGATCAAAGGAGATGCCGTTTTGTATTTGCATGTACATATAGCACAGCAGCAAAAATACCTTCCACATGTATGAGGAAAAAAGTTCCTGAAAAGCTGTTTGGTTCCATAAATGGTAATTGGTATAAAAGGGAAAAAGTTATATTACTGTATTTCACACTTATGCAGCTATGATATTGCTACAGAGCCATGTTGCATAAAGATTTGTCTAAACTTAAATGTATGAATATCTAATGCAACTTTATATGTTTCATATGTTTACCCAGTTAAAGTCCAGTGTTTTGGACTTTGTTTTTTTTCAATATCAGTGTTTAAACATAATCTTATATATTCAATTGTGCCCAGGGATACAATGATTAATTCTCTGATCTATTTCCTCTCTGCATTTTGGCTTTCTATCTCAAGTTTCGTTTCCCACCATTATTTGTATCTATTCATGCCTTGAATGTGCTCTCTTGCCCACTTTCATCCATTCCACACCTCTATTGTTTATTCGCTTCTATGCTTTATGAAATCTACCTCCATTTTTTTTTTCTTTTTCTTCTTCTTCTTGCCTCATAAATGCACCTGTATCGATTTGGGAGCACATTGATAGTGCCAAGAAAAACTGGCTTTGTGTTTGTCTGCCAGTATTGTTTTCCAAGTGCATGTTCCCACATATTCGCTCTGCATGAACTAGCACCGCTGCAACAAAAATTACAAAAAAAAGAAAATAACATATGTGCTACTTCATGATATATAAGTTGTGGTATCTAGCACCAACACTGCTATGGCTAGTATGGGACTGGTATGAACCTCTTGACTTTCAAATGAGACTGTGCCTGAAATTGCCCGAGACTTTTCTCTCTTATTTTAAATTTTACTTGTACACAACTCGTGCCATTTTCCATATTTATTTTTATGTGACTGTCAAAGAAAAAAAAGAAGAGCTTTTTACTTGTCTTTATTTCATGTTTTTCTTCATGTTATTGTCTGGTACATTTAAAAAAAAAAAAAAAAAAAAAAAAACATGCTTGGGCCTTACAATACACTGTCATTATATATTTATCACTTTTTTTTAAAAGTTGTAACTCCCAGCATTTTACAGCACAAACACTCCTGTTTGTCCCAGTGGCATGTGCTCCTTCCATTTTTAAAATATTGAAATCCAAGTATTTTTGTACAAGAAAGCATATATATTTTGCCAGCATCCAAATAAAGAAAAAAATGCATTTACATGATGTTTTTGACCGCTTCGTTTCTTTCGCTTTGATGAGATGTGTGCTCTGCTTGTGATACCGTACTGTTGAAGACTTACTCTTGCAAAATATATTACATACTTGTATGCATGCATGTATGTATGTGTGTATGTATGTATATGTGTGTGTGCGTGTGTGTGTACAACTTTTTAATTTTCAGCTGATCATGTGAAAAAAAAAATAGTGGACAGGAAGGAAATATTTTTATTAATTTTGTCCTAAACATGCAAATATTTTGTTACTTTGTACAGAAGTAATAGTTTTGATTACTGTCATTATTTGAACGGAAATGAATAAATACCGCTGAAAAAAAGTGTGTGTGCACTGTGTGTGTGTGTGTGTGTGTGTGTGTGTATGTGTATGTGTATGTATTTTTATTAGAAACTTGTAAATTTCATTTCTACTATATGGAAGAAAAAATAGTGCAGAGAAAGGAAATATCTTGTTCAATACTGTTACTTTGTACAGAAAGACATGTACACTGTACTAGCTTAGATTTCTGTCCTTATGTAACTTGAATGGAAATTGATAAACAACACAGAAAAGTAAAGTGTGAGTGTTGTGTGTGTGTGTGTGTGTGTGTGTGTGCATATGCTAAAAGGAGTCAGTTGTTTCATTCAAAAGGGTTCTACGGGCAAATTCTCCACAGCAAGAACAATACACGGACATGTACTGATAATTGTCATGAAACTGAATAATTCACAGAAGCTGTTATGCCACAATCAGTAGCATCATCTTCATTAACTCTTGTCAAGTATCAGCAAATAACCACCCATTCCTCTCACTCCAAAAAAGGAATCAAATATCTTTCTTTTACAAACAGTATTAAATATCCATATTGTGTTTTTGTTTTTGTTTTTAAAATACAAAATAATCTAATATTGACTTTAAAGGACAAGTTCACCTTCATAGACATGTAGGTTGAGTGAATGCAGCAATATTAGTAGAACACATCAGTGAGAGTTTGAGTAAAATCGGACAATCCGTTAAAAAGTTATGAATTTTTGAAGTTTCTGCTCAGTCACGGCTGGAGGAAAAGACTACTATAGCTTGTGATGTCACATGAGTACAACGATATAAAGAAAGTAACATATTTCTATTTTTCTCGCATAACAAAAGAACTCTCGACTTCTCTCTTTCAGAAGGCAGGGGGAATAATATTACCCTTAACATACGTCAGTAGCAAGTCGAAGAAAGGTGCACTTTATTCAAAAAGTAAAGTTTTGTGAAATTCTCCTTTTATTTTCCTTATATAGTTGTACGCATGCGACATCATACACTGTAGTAGTCTTCTCATCCAGCAGTGACTGCGCAGATAATTTGAATATTCGTAACTTTTGAACGGATTGTCCAATTTTCCTCAAACTTTCACTGATGTGTGCTACTAATATTGCTGCATTCTCTCAATCCTTATGTATATGAAGGTGGACTTGTCCTTTAATATCTAGAATCATTGATATGTACACAAACTGTAAATTATAGAACTAATTATTCTCTAAAATGCCCCCCTCCAACTTCCCTGCCCAAGGACAGAATATAAAAGAAATTCTTTTGCATATGTTGGAGCCAGTTTGTTTACTGCACTCCTTGAAAATGTTCAAACATGTACATCCCTTTATAGACTTTAAAAAAAGAATGCAAAAGACTTATATATTGATTCAATTATTGATTTATAAAAGTGCCAAATATCCACGTATCTACGTGTACTTATTTACCATCAATGTTACCTACAACTATTACGTATTTTGTATTTCCATGTAGAATGATATTTATTATTACAGCAGGGCGCCTTTGGAAAGCAGTTTTACAAAACTGAACAGGCCAACCCTGCAGTATAGAATAAAACAAAATAAAGAAATAAAGAAATAAAGAAATATTAAAGAAATAAATTGATCTTTCTAAGGTTAAATATGTATGTTCTTTTTTTTCATTTGGAATTTTAATCAACGCAATTCCCAAGACAATTTTTACATACTTCTCCATTTCATCTGGGCCCCATTTCATAAAAGATGTTAAGATAGCAACCCTTGCTGGATCAACAGCCAATCAGGAAGCTGGATTATAGTTGTTACCATGACACTTGCCATTCCAGCAAGAGTAGCTTTCATGTCAACTTTTAATGAAATGAGGCCCTGGTCAGCCAAACAAATTTAGGAAAACAAGAAGTCAAACAGAACATTGTTATATATCTTTTGATATTTTATTTATTTATTTTTTTTTTGTATGCTTAAGTTTTTTGGACGGATTCATGGGTACAGAGACATGAAAAACTTATTACACACAGGCAACACCACACACACACACAAACAGAATTCAACTTCTTAAATTCTATTTGATATCAAAATAGCAAGACTCAAGGTGAGGACAGATATACACTCCCTGTGAAAATCGTGAAATTTCACAACCACTACAGGCACAGCAAACTCTGACACTTCCACTTATTAAAAAGTGTACATTTTGTGCTGGAAATGAATATCTTTACACACTTTTTCTCTTTCCATTTATTGTAAAAGTGAAAATTTTCGCAGTGTAGAAATATTTGCGCAACAAGAAACCAGTACGAAAATAAAACCATGCAAAGTTGTTGGCTTGTTATATACTCAAAACTATTATATGTTTTGATTCCGCGGAATTAAAAACATGCAGAATTCATTTTACCCGACTGAGTGTAAACAAATTCTTGTGAGAAAATTTGCACTTTTACAGTAACTGGCTTTGACATTGTCGAGTTTACATGTGAGAATGAAGAATCATCCCCTGGATTTATTTACTCATGTGTTGATTTGAACGAAAGGCAGCACACTGATTTGCATTTGGATTACTGTAAAACGAGGAATTTTTGCGTGCACTTTAATTTCGCGAATTTCGCGAGCGCCAAGATTTGCGAAATTAAAATGCACGCGAAAGTCCTTGTTTACACTATATGCATTGAACGCCAATGGCACTTCGCGAAAATTTCATGCCATGAAAAAGGCTGTCGGCTCTAATTCGTGAAAAATTCATGCCGCGAATATATCATGTTTTACAGTATTCTATGGCATTTTCAGAGCGCGTAACATGATAGTACAAAAATATAGCACAAATCTTTATAGAAACACCCTAGCCCAACATAGGGAGGCTTCAAACAACATTTTAAAATCCTGGCGTGATATCTTATACTCATAGTATCAAATAGATTGTGGTCTAAAATGGAAGACACGATTAACCTTCTAATAGACAGTGTATAAGGTACCAGAAATTGGCTTGATAGTTGAAACAAAATTTCATATAGAACATGAAAAATGTGTCCTGATTTCTTAGAGCAAGTCAAAATTTGCACACATGTAAATATTGGTTTTTCAATCAGTTCTGGTAATGTACATACGCCACATGGACACACACGAGTCATCAATCTTTTAATCCTGACGAGAAAGTTGACTTTATTTGATGGTTTTTGCATCATCCTGCAAACCTCATTTACTTAAGGTGTTTGCGAATGTGGCTGTAGACACGTAGTGAGTTGACTATACCATGCAAAGTTACAGAGTTAGTGATGCTTTTTAACAAATTTGGGGTTGATGTGTCTGTACAATCACATTAACTGTAGTGTTTGACTAGCTGGCAGGACATACGTAGACAAATGGGGGAAATTAAAGTTGTACCCGATTCAGTAGTGATACAGTATCTCTTCTTTTCTTTTTGTGGTTACACTGCCACAATTTTATCTTTAAATGAAGACAAATGGAATGTTTAAATTTGGACGAGATACAATATATCCATACACATTTCTTCAACCGATAATGATATGCATGAATCCTACATGGAATGCGTGTTGGAAATCAAAGGCAGACCTATGCGATCACTTTTCCAGCTACTACTTGCATTACTTATATATATATAATTGGTATATGATCATGCAAAAAAAAACAACAACAACATAAGAACAAGCAAACTCAAATTGAAACTGCACACAGTTCATGATATTCATCTACATAAAAGGCCCCTCTCAGTCTGTCCCGTCTTTTCTCCTCGCCATTTTTCTAATCTTTCTTCTTTTTTTCTCTCTTTCACTCACATGAGTGGATACCTCATTGTCACTTCAAAAAAATTAGGCCCACTACCACAAATTCACAACGAAAAAAAAAAAAAACAGGTGACCGCACGCATATCATATTCAACTTCAGAATACTGGCTCGCTGAAAGCACTTACTGGTAGTATTAAACTACATAGACACGTTTTACACCACTACATTTCTATACATAAATCTTTTAGGGATCTCCACTCTTAAAGGGTAATTCCAGGCCAGTTATAAGTTAGTCTGAGAAGAAAGAGAAAAAATTTATGAGCACAGCAGTGAAAATTTTATCAATATTGGATTAAAAGTATAAAGGAAGTTATGAAATTTTAAAGATTTACTAATTTTTGCAAAACAATTCTCAAACAGTTAATATGAGCTGATGATGTCATCATCTCACAAATTTTTATTGATTGTGTACAATTTTTTCCCTCCATAAGCCCTGGTTGAATGATTTCAAAACAATGATCGGTCTGACATATCAAGATTTGAGACTGTGGCATAATTCCATTTAAACAAAAACAAAAACAAAAAACTGAAATGTCAAGGTATTTAATACAATGTATTACAAAATAGGTCTATATGGCAAAGTTGTGAGGCAATGACAGAATTAAACTCATCTTTTGCATATTGATATTGACTCTTTGAAAACAGCAAAACTTCACAATATCATGAGTTCCCTAATTTTTACCTGATTTTGATCAAATCGCAAGAAATCGCTGTGTGTGGAGGCCTGTTTCACTGTTGTGGTTGTAAAATTTTACTCTTTCTTTTCAGACAAAGTTTTGACTTGTGTGGAGTTCCCCTTTAAATAAGCAGTAAACATAGGTTGTGAATGCTTTTACAATGCCATCTTGGCACTGGTGGTTGCATCTGGAGAAACTGCAGATGGGCCAATTTAAGACGGCCTTGCCTCTGTTCGCCTTGATAATTGACCTTGTAAAATGAGCATGGGGGTGGCAGTACAGATAGCTGTTGGTTTAAATGATCACGAAGCAGTAGAGGCACAAAGTGAAGTACTGTTGTCAAATTGTTCCAGAGCACATTCATGGGACCCCACCAGCCAAATATGTGCCACTTATTAGTGCGCTACTCTAACGTTGGTAGGTCACGTGACCGCACCTTGTCATCCAACCGCGCAAGAGTCATCCGGGCCACAATGACGTTTGCGCAGAATAATAATGGACTGAACACTTCGTGCACATTACACCACCTCAAATAATATTACATTAACTCAAAATGACAACAACAATTTTCAAATTCTTCACTGAACTGCCCCTGATATACATATATACCTGATGAACTATGGATCATTTATTCAACACATCGACATGATGGAAATTAATTTCTCTATGCCGATGAAGGTAGATCATATGTTGGTCCCTCTATAACATTAAGAATTGGTTTAAGCACCTGCATTGGCCATGTAATGAACCAGCATTCTATGGTCCAAATGAAATGCTACAATGTATGTATGACTTAGTGTCATTCAAGCTACCACAACTTTCATTATTATCATTATAATATTCTTTTCTTTCTTTTTTTTACAGATATGACTCATACATGTACCCTATCTATTTTGTTTCTCTTATATCAATAATTAAAAGCAAAATAACTTTCTCCTGTAGGCAAATGCCACTTAAATTTCATCCAATCAGTCACTTTCAATTGAAACAACCTTTTTCCAGCATGCTAATTTTCCCAGAAAGTTATCAGTACTCTCAAAATGAAATAAGATGAATTGGCATCACTATGGAAAGTGCATCAAGACACACAATTCAAGTATGTAATGTAAGATGTAATTATAACTACTTGGTAAATTTTGACTGACAAGCTATATTCAGAAAAGATTTCTGATATTATTCTGTAAAAGGCTTTGGTGTATGTTTGCTTTTTCTGCTATATTTCAACAAATGGTATTCTGATACCAAGACTCTGTTTCAAAAATGTTCAGATTACTGAACATAAGTCAGAAAATCAACCATAAGTCCCTAAGTACTCAAATCTGATTGGCTGATGCCTGACTTATAATACATTTTCTGATTTTACACTTGTCAGTTTGAATGCATCTTTTTATGCAACAGGCTCCAGAGATGAAACATAGAATGATATTTTGCCCAGAATTTGGATGACTTGCAAAAGGTCATATTCACTGAATCATATTGAAAACACAGTCGTGGTAATAGAATACTTCTATTAAATGAATGATAGTGGCCTCTTATGAATGCTGAAGTCTGTGGAACATGAAAGTCTGAATTTAGCTTCTGACAATTTCACAGCACTTGCATGTCTACCCATCTCACTGCCACTCAAAGGGTCACAGGCGCACCCCAGACCTGGACTGCAGCGTGGTGTACTCCACGAGGCAAACCGGGAGAACCTGCAGGCTGTCAAAGATGATGTACTCTTTGCAATCCATTGGCACGATGCTCTCATGTGCACCATCTCCACCATCTGCGTTCTTTCTGGACAACCTCCCTGGGGTCTAGGATGAAAGCAAAGGTCATGGATGGATTGTAAAGAAGTACTTATGTGTATGTATGTTTGCATGTACCTACACTATGTATGTATATGTGTGTATAATGTATGCTTGTTTGTTCGTTTGTTCATTTTGCATCTGAGAAGATGGCTGGATAGCCCATATTTAGCTATGCTAAGCTGGTCATCCATGGGGTCCAGTTGGATATGAGGCGGGACCACTTTACCGGGTTGAACACCCTGCTCCTTGCGATGAATGAATGAAACGGGATCTTTTACGTGCATGAGTTGTGACTCTCTCACAAATGGGACCTCCATTTCATGTCCTATCAGAGGAACATGTATGTACAGTACGTATGTATGTATACGAGTATGTATGTGTGTATGTATGTATGTATATTTTTCTCAAAAGATTAACATTTTTTAAGACACATCGTCTTGGTAAGAGTTGTGTGCTGTCTGATATACAGTATATTTTAAAAAAAATGTCGGACATTGATAAAATTTCGACACAGACAAAGACAGGGGGGTGGTGGATGTAGGCATCACTTTCAAAATGATATGGCTTTCATCTTCTCCCAGCCTCCAGTGAGAATCCTCATCGGGCTAAAGGCCGTGCTCCACGTTTTGTTCATTTAGACGAACCTTGTATCATTTCCAGCTCGCATCTTCCGCATCTCCCCCATCAGTCACGTCGAGTTCAGAGGTGAAGGGGGCTTGGCTGCTTCCTAAAAAAGAGTTCTGGCTGGTCCAAATTTAGCTACCGGGTATTAAAGTCTTCTTTGTGTGTGGCCGTCTGACAGTACCGCATGGTACGTCCGTGTAGCCTTGGTCACAGGCTGTCATTTTTTTTTTTGCAACAATCATGAGCAAAATGAGCTGAAGCCAAGCACGTCATCACTCGGGGTCCTTTGAGAGCTGCGAATCTGATCATTATCCATGCGGTAGGTGAAAGTTGCAAATGATGCACCATTCTCACTGAAAGTGAGTAATTGAATGATTTGGTTAGTCGTTCTGACCAACAAAATTTCTAGATTGGCCATGAGACTAGTCGTCTCAAAAATGTATAATTCAATTCATCAGCTTGGAGTGATTCTCACTACCAATCGCTGGTGCAAAATTTGGTAATTCACAGGTGTAACTTCAGAAATTCTGAAGCAGTCTCGAAATGCATAATTCAATTCATCAGCTTTGGGTGATTTTCACTACCAAGTGCTTGTACAAAATTTGGTAATTGAAAGACCAATTAATCATAAAGTTAAAGGAAATCGCTCCCCTAAAATTCTCACGTTTGAGAGGTGTGAGAGCACGTCCTAAAAACTCTAGAGAAAATTCAATCCAATCACAAAAAAATGTCCCAAACTGTGGAATATTAACTTTGATGAATCAGCGCGCACTTGTGCGCACTGCAATGGTAGCCAGATCTGAAAATAGTAGCCGTGCGTAGACCATCGGTGTGTGCACGTTTCCTTCGTTCGCCTCCGTCTGCACACAGCTATATCGAATACTGTCTATTGGTATCGCCTCTTCGAGCCATAATTATGCATCCGCATGAGTAAAAAGGCTGCAGTGGCTGCCTGGTCAGTGGCCCGGCGCGATGCGGTAGCACCAACCTAGCAGCGCACGTGAACATTTGCGCGCATTTGTGCGGTTTGAGAGTATCGTAGTACACTGATCGTACTGAAAATTAAACTATGCAACTGAATGCAGTCAGTAATTTTTGGCATTTTAAAGATTGCTCTTTGTCTCTTTATAATATTGCTCTATCTCTGTATGTGAGTAACGTTACACTCTTTATAGGGATATTACCAGTACAATAACCTACAATGTCAGAAACTAAATTTCTGTGCACAGATACACTTTAAGAAATTCCAAAGGGTCTCCAAAGGGTCTCTCGGCGGTGGCTTGACTCTGTCTCGCATGATGACCCTCGTCTTGCTTCTCTTGAAATTATTACACCGAGAGGCCTTTGACAAAGACTACTATCCATATTGAATGACATGTGCTGTGAAAGCTCAGGAAGAATCTATGTTGTATTATGTCTTAGGTTTTTCTGTTCTTGTTTAAAGTCTCTAGTGCTCGAGTATATATACGTGTGTTTGAGTGTGTGTGTGTGTGTGTGTGTGTGTGTGTGCAATAAAACCATTAACAGACAGCTAGATTTCATGATGACACAAGGTTGAAAGACCAATCACATAAATCAATCTTCACAATATGAACTCTTTATGGTGAGTTCACTGCACTGCTTCATAAAAACAAATACAAATTTACAAAAACAAAAGAAAAGGAAAGAAAAGAAAAATGAAGACTCTTACTCGTGCCCAACTTTTTGTTATTTTTCTGTGGTTGGTTCCACGAAAATGCAGGGCTTTGGTGCGAATAGGATGTTTGTAATGCACAACTTAATTTCATATTTCCCACTGAAATGGAAGAACTGCGGCCACAAAACTCATATTCAAAATATAACTCCTTCCATTCTGTGCAATATTCAATGTAATTAGATCAATTTTTAAGAGGAATTTAGCCTCACATTTGATGGCTGGTCTAGGATCCGAACAGTCGCGACGTGGCTAACCGACAAGGGTGCAACTTCTTGTACTTGATACCTCAACCTGACACATATGTTTGTATGACTGCTAATAAGTTTTTCCTTCTATTCAACCATCATTTTCTTGAATGTCATCATATACAGCCTTTTTTCTCTCCTTTTTTTTTTTAAATCCCGGGGGTCGCCACCCCCATTTTGTAATATTCAGGGGATGTGGAAGTAGGCATAATGTTTGTGTGACTGTCGTTGCGGTTCCTATCCCAAAAAGTCGTAAACAGACTTCCACGCTATGTCCCAAGAGACGTGGAGTCTCTTGAAAGGATTAAAAGGACGAACAAGGAACCATGTACGGTAATAGGTGTCAAACGGTGAAACCGTGGCAGCTATGGATCGAGGTTAGCGAACTTTATATAACACCTGAACAGATCCTTGTCATTTGATTGGTTGCTTGACATTGATCATTTGTCCCATTTTGCTACTTCGTCATCATTCGTGCAATTGTGGCTCTGTTTACCATGCAATCTTGCATCCACGCGATTTGCTCCATTGCACGAACTCTGAGAGCCCGGGAAACTACGTACATATGTCAAACGCTTGCGTTTGCAGTGTGCATGCGATCACGCATATTGACGGACAGCACACTAGCATGTAGCACTCAGTGAGCATTCTCTAGATTTCAGATCACATACAATGTATATTCTCTTTGTTTCTAAATTCATAAAACATCAAGTGACAAGGATCTGTTTTAGGTGTTATATAAAACAAATAATGAATGTTTCTAACTCATGCAAAGAACGGAATATCTCATTTGGTGAAAAATGAATTTATTGATCCACTCAACGAGGCTGTGCCTTGCTGAATGGATCCATTTCATCTTTCACCTCATGAAATGTTCTGTCCACTGCCCTCATAAACAGTCATTATTTGTATAATGAACACTGTATCCCTTATATTAAAGTGGAAGTTATGCCAGCATTAAAACTGTCTTGTGTCTCTATGATCTCAATGTAAAAGCAAATCTACCCAAATTCTTAGCAAACAAATAATTCGAGACTCAGCATGATTTGAATGATAACCAGAAAAACACTTGGAGAGCACAGACCTCCGCCAAGTCTGCAACTTACTAGTATTTCCACCCTTACACGCATGTAGTTTCCCAAAATAGAAGCCTTTTGTTTACGTCATTGCACGGTACCTTGTCCGAGCGGAGTGTACTTGAGTGCGCATATGTAAACCTCCAGAACACTGCTTGAACCCAAAGTTTCGTGATCTTGTATGCTAAAAGATGAAAAATCCTTTAAAAGTCCATAAAAGAATTCCAGGATCACTACCAAAATTGGATGAAGTGTTCCTTGTGTCAATATCAACCTTTTACGGAAGTTTCATTTTGATCCGTACACAACTTTTTATGTTATTTTGCAAACAGACAAATCAACGCCGATGATCACATAACCCCTCCTTCTTTGGCAGAGGTAATAATAACTCCTTAAAGATGATGTAATCTTGGAATTGTACGGAAGAGAAGATACTCACCACTATGGAATCAAAGCCGATTGGAGGGGCTACCCTAGTCCTATCCTTCTTCACCACAGATTCTGTATTGCCCAAGCCGACTTCAGCAACCAGCATCTTACCAAACTGAAATGTGAGCACAGAAAAGAAAAATAAACCCATCATTAACCGACACATGATACCACATATACAGTGGTGTATGGATATCAAAGTATTCATAACTGATTAATTATGTGGTGTTTACACGCTGTACAGGATTACAAAGTAAACTGCGACGTGCGTTCATTAAAACATACATTAAAACATTAAAACATTACTTTCAGGCTATACACTGTATATTGCTTGAATTACACATTGTACAATTGATTGTTAGGGTGCTCAAAAATAGAAAAGTTCATCAATACAGTTTATTTACTGTAAAGCAAAATATTTTTGTGATATGAAATTTTCACAAATTGGAGCCGACAGCTATTTTTTGTGGAATGAAATTTTCACAAATTGTCACTGGCATTCTGTAAGGTAAACAAGAGCTTTTGCATGCATTCTATTTTCACAAATCTTGGCTCGTGCGATATCAGCGAAATTAAAATGTTCATGAATATTTCCAATTTTACAGCATATGAATGCCTCCTTGACAAGATCATTGCAGCCTGCTATTGAAAGTTGCCAAAGGATTAACCAAACAAGGCAGCAATTCACGCAGGTGAACTGGAGGTCACGTACCAAAATGCATTCAGACGCAGTAGGTGGATCAAATAGCTTGTTACTTCAAACTCCATGGCAAATATATCCAAACACCAATAACTGATCTATAAAGCTTCACAGTAGCAGGCTTTAAAGGGACTGTACAGTACTGGTTGAGGTAGGGATTCAGGTTTTGAACATTCCTAAGTGAGATAATGAAAAGCCTCTTATGAAATATGAAAAAGCATGTAATTTTAAGAAGGATTCAACGTTTATTTGATGAAAATTGGTTTTCAAATGGCTGAGATATCCAAAAAAGTGCTAATAATAAAAGGCGACATGCCACAACTTTATTAGGATCTCTTTGTTTCACCTTGTTTTTGGATATCTCAGCCATTTCAAAACCGATTTTCATCGAATAAACTTTTGATACCCCTTAGAACTGCATGCTCTTTGACATCTCATAGAGTGGTTTCTAAATATCTCGCAAAACGTTAAAAGCTAAATCTTCACCTTGACCAGAACTGTGCACACCCTTTAAAACCAGAAGGGCGTCAAGGACCTTCGAATAGACCACATCACTTAGTTTGCCTCTGTAGCGAGGTTTATGTGATACCCACTGGGGAAGGTCAGGTGCTCACCAGATGCAGGAAAAATATGACACCTTTGCATGACATACAATCTTTTCGCTTACTGCAACATGGAGACATTCGATTATAGATTAACAATAGAATATACTCATTTGTTTGTACACACCATTTTCCTGTGTAAACATCCACGAAGAATTGAAGTTCAGAATTGAAACTATGACAAAAAGCTTCTGTTTGCAGGCATTCTTCAGCGACACTTTTTTGTGACAGACATGAAGTGGAAGGAGTTTCTGATAGAACTAAAATATTAAAGGAGAGATGTAAAAAAAATTGCACAACCTGTTTGTTTGTCTCCTAGCAAAGTAGGCTGAATTTTTGTTTCTGTTTTTGTTTTGTTCTGTTTTTTTTTTTTACAATGACAAACTGTGGTATTTTGAGCATGTTCCAGCCACACGCTCAAACCCTTCATGGACCATCCAGACATCATTTTAGTATATGTCACTCTTATGAGAATATCAGTGCACATGATGGGAAAAAAAAAAGAAATTATGTCAATGTGTTTGTTTTTTTTACTCCTCATTTTGCTGAAAGACATCCGTATTGATTCAGAATCGATGTGTGCGTGTGTTGTGTGTGTGTGCGCGCGTAAGTGTGTATGCATTATGTCCTATGGTGGGGGTGTCCCACTGGGGGCGCGGGAGAAGGAGGAGTGTAGCAATAGAACCCATGCCGTTAAACGTTTGTCACGCCCGTTAAGAAGGGGAGGTGTGGAAGTTCGCCAATTCACACCCAGAGTTGGTATCCCAGCTTGCCCCAAACCAACGGGATCAGGTTTTAGTGACCTCCCTCCTTTAGCCCGACATGCAAAGGGCAAAGCGTCAAGGTGCTTGCTGAGATCGAGTGCGAGACAGACGGACAGACTGACAAATGATAGACAGACAGATGCACAGTCACGCTTCATCAGTACAACCAAGAGTGAAAAGACTTGTGATACTCGCCCTGAACTTAACGACTTTCACTTATGAAGAAAAGAAATGAAAAGGGGTAGGGGTGGGTGGGGATGCAAACTGAACTTCCATATCTTCTGTAATTCAGAAGGGGGTAAAAATGTTCCCAAAATGCACAGCAACCGTGCGGACGTGAGAGTCTGTATGACGACGTTCAGAGTGCGGAGAAAATTCTGTATGATAACATCGCCCTCTAGAGTCTGCATAGGGGTTTATATCGCGGTTGACGACAAGTCAGCATCTGACCAGACATACTAACGATGGAGAATTGGAGAAGAACGCAACTATCCTTCAGAGTTCCTCTCAAAACATATACTATACTTTATGTTAATGCATGTGTATTTGTGTGTGTATGTGCATATGGATATGCGTGTACACTTGTACCAGCTAGCAGATTGCAAATAAAATCAAGAGAGGTCATTGACTTTTTCCGTTAGTGGGCCAAGAATGTGACAAACTGTGGAAATTAGATAATTTAAAATTTGTCCACACAGGGGTGCGGTGAGGGGGTTCCATTTCAATTTTATATCATATTACCGAAAACACACCACTTTTCACTAGAAACATACAGACATAAAACATTTATAAGATGACAGACAACAAAACCATGCAAAATCATCACAGACAAAAAAGAACAAAGCAAAACTCTAATGTATCAGACTTTCTATTCAATATGTATTCATTCTCATATCATTATCATTCTCATTACTATTAGTGGTAGCTGTATAGTAGTAGTAGTAGCAGTAGTAGTAGTAATCGTGGTTAGTAGTAGCAGCAATAGTAGATAGTAGTAGTAGTAGTAGTAGTAGTAGCAGTAGTAATAGTAATAGTTGTAGTAGCAGTAGTTGTATTACAGTTATCATCATCATCATCATCATCATCATTAGTATTACATGTATATATTTGGCACCTGTAACAGAAGGTATGTACCATAGAACTAGCAATACACATGAAAAAGCAATACCATTCAATTTCCTCTTTAATGGAGATGGCTGCCGGGGTATAAAAAAGAAGTCAACCAAAATAACTTTAAAAAGATGACACTCGGGCTGTCAACACTGATTCCCATCCTGTCAAACAGTATAAAATCTGGTGGATTACACGCTTTCCATATGTCGCTGCACCTGTAGATTCACACACCAGGTGTGATACGATCTGTTTACATCGTTTCCATACGGGAAAATTACATTGTTTACATTCCAAGTGCTCTGCCGTGACAATTCCACCATCGACGCTCACACGACTGCATGCATGACTGTTCAAGATGCCATGCGATTTTGCACTTTGGATTTGATGTTATTCGCAAATAAGGTGTTTGCGTTGCGACGTAGGGAGTGTATAGCTTCACCTACACCAAAGAAAAAAAATACATTGGAAGTTTCTTTTTCTGCCATTTTGAAATGACTGAAACACAAAATAAATATGTAACTATTGCACAAGCTGATTACTTAAAGACTATAAACATTTCTATAAACCTATGATTGACATTGCATGTGTATTTGTTTGAAATGAAACTAATCACATCGGTCCCACATATTCACAACTGCACTAGATATTGTCAGTATATTAAATCTTCAAGAATGTATTTTATAGATTCACCATTTGTTTGTCCTCAATATCATAGCAGAAATATAAAAACAAAGCACCAACCACCAGAACCCCACAAACTTATGCTAAGACTTTTTTTTTCTTTATCTAAGCAGATTGTCATTTTCAAAACCACATTGTGGCTTTAAGGGCATATGAGCATCTGGCATAGGTGACTTTCAATGGAAAATTAATGATGTGAGGAGAATACCTATAAAGTAGGTAGTACTTATCCATGCATCCGGGTCAATGGTATTTAGAAAGCAATGCGGAGGAACATGACTGGCTTACCATTTAAACTTAAAGGGATTGTATAGTTTTAGTTGAGCCTTAACTTCAGGTTTTTATCATTTTTGGGTGAGATAGTGAGAAACCTCTTATGAAATATGAAAGAGCATGTAATTTCAAGAGGGATTTAATGTTTATTTGATGAAAACTGGTTTTTAAATGGCTGAGATATCCAAAACATAGCGATCCTACAAAAGTGTGGGACCCATATTTTATTATGATCGTTTTGTTTTACTTTGTTTATGGATGTTTCAGTCATTCCAAACCCGATTTTTATCAAATAAACTTTGAATTCCTCTTAAAATGGTATGCTCTGTACTATTTCTTAAGTGTTTTCTTGGTCTCTCAAAAAAAGTTAAAGCCTAATTTTCATCTCCTACCAATACTGTACCATCCCTTTAAAGCGTATTACTACCCTGAAAATTAACTTCGTGAAATAGAAGCACATTGTTCTAATATTTTCTGAAAACAAGAAAGTGTGAAGAAGAATATCCCAAATTGCACTATAAAAAAAGTACAAGCATTGTGAATTTAGTCTATTCTACAGGCACTATTGATACGTGTCGATTGCTCAGATTGGATATTTTATGTGCTAATACAACACATGTAGTTCATTGTCTGGTCGCTCAAAAGCTCTCACAGAAACGCATACATGTGTAGGACATGTATGTTGTGCGCAGTGGCTTCGTCAGCTGTAGCTACACATCATATCAGAGTGAGGGTTTACGCACATGATGCGTTCCTTGGTCCTGCAGCAAGATGCAATTGTACACGGCTCTAACATATGCATGCACGCATGCATGCAGCATTCACGTTTGCGACTGCACCGCTTCGCTAAATGCCTAATGGCTGCAATGAATGGACAGAGACTAGGAAAACGCGCATACACGAGAAGCGTGTTTACCTTGTTCATTCAGAAATGAACTCCATACAGGCAGGGTATAAAATTAATATCTGTAAATTACAGCAGAAATTGACTCATAATGACTGATATATTTGGCTTATCTCTTAGGTACTCTTCTATGTCACAAAGTTAACCCGTTCAATGCCGAATTCTATAATCCCCATAGATTTAATACACAGGCCGCCAGGTTCCCGTAGGGAATGGGTTAATTTTCAGGGTATTGATACACTTCAGAAAAGGTCATGCTGACCTCACTTGTCAGTTGGGTATCCATTCCACAAAGGCACGCTGTCACAATGTTACGGAGAATTTGTCATTACGGACTTCTTATTCATCATTATTATTATTTGTTTTCTTTCTGCAATTAATCAAGAATCACTTGGTTATCATGTAATGCATCACCACAAAAGCCATATAATATCAGGGAAAGTAATACTGTATATGCCATATATTTCGCGAGCGGTCAAATTCGCAATCGTGGAGTCCTGTACCAAACGAAGAAATGTATACGCGTACGTCACATTCATATCGGCGCTAGAGTCAATATTTTTGCGTGTTTTTAATTTCGCGAACAGCAGCTGACTCGCAAAATTCGTGAAAATAAAAACCTCACGAAATATTTGGCGTATACAGTATTTTGTTCTTTGGCAGATATGACTTCCCTCAATTCAAAGCTTTATTATATTGATATATAAAACCTGCTCCATTGGATAGAAAATACAAAAGAAAAAGGAAATAAAAAGTTACAAATCTGTAATGGTTACGTTGCCAAAGGCTGCTTCATGCGCAGTTTTCTTCTGTTTATGATCTGTGACTTTGTACAGAGATACATGTACAACCACAATTACACACTAATGAATGACAAACATATTCTACTTGGATATATGGATGAATTAACAGCAAGACTTATTTATCACATGTTAAGGTAAATTTTGGTAGTCACTTCAATGTCTTTTTACTGAAAAATGTAAGTTATTTCAAAACAGTTTGGGGAAAGTCTCAGGAAGATGCAAATTGAATTCAACAGCTTCCTCCCTGGAACACAATGGCAGTAACTACATAAGTTTTTTTTTTTTGTTGTAAACTTCTGTTATTGCTCTACACCTTACCTGTCTGATTTCTTTCCCCTGTCTCTTCCCCTCCTTGCATGATTTGAGGACAAAACTTGAGTTTTGAAACTGTCGTTAATTTGTTTGATGCTCTGCCTGAAACATGCAATACACCTTCTTTTTAATCATACACATTAAATGATATACATCCAATATCTATCTATCTATCTATCTATCTATCTATCTATGTACCTATCTCTATCTAAAGTTTATCTATCTATCTATCTATCTATCTATCTATCAATCTTTCCATCTATCTATCTATCGATAGAGAGAGAGAGAGTGAACATGAAAAGGTCCTGTACCTGAACTTTCTGATCAACTCCGCTCATATGTGCGCACGTGACCAACTTTGATACACTGAGCCTGTACCTTATTAGATTATTGCGTCCTACCACGACCACAGCAGGTGCAGTGCCGGGCCGAGGTGGGCGGGCAGCGCAGGGCCCAAGCTGCCTCCCTCCCCTGCTTCGTACGGCTGTATACGGGCAAACGATGTTTGCTTTTCTTTGCCCGGTGGTCCCTCGTTTATCGCTTTAGCACCTGGCGGGACGGTCGCTCTCGTTTTTCGCACATCTACGGGAAGACTTTCCAGCCATTAGCACCTGATGATCTCACTCAGACGACAGGAAAGAGGCAACAGTAAGGAAAAACAACACAAAAAAAATAAGCAGGTCGGGTGAGGATTAGGACAAGACTGATTCCATGTCTAATGAGTAATTCACAGTTTTGATTCGCTTCCCTTTTCTTTCACAGGCTTCTTGCTTTGTGGGGTCGTCTGCGACAGATTTGCCTACCGCAGCTGCACTACATGACTACCGGCTCGTCTGGCATAGCGCAGCATTTGACTTGCAGACCTTTTGAACGAGACACCAAATGTTTTGTCTCAAAATAACTGGGAACACCTTCATGTCCCACACGAGAGCAGACAGAAGTTCTAGAAACAATTTCATCTTGTATGCACAGAACAGCAGGGACTTCCATCTAACAGTTAAAATCTCTTCATACAAACCCGTTTCACTCAAACCATCTGCCGAGTAACAATGCAATAAACCAGTTCGTCGTTCCACTTTGCAGGTGGGCAGAAAAAGGTCATTTGTGATACCATGCGTGTTGGTTTTTAAATTCACTGAGATAGGCATCTGGGACATAACGCTTATTCACGATGTATTTCTTATAAAATGGTGCTTGCCAGCACGTCCCCCTGACAGCAAGAAAGTGATCATTAAAGCCTAGAATTGGGTACTATCAATGGAAGAAGTTTGCTTATTCACTCAATACAAAACAATGAAACGGATGCCTCGCCAAGTGTAACTTGATGGACCCGTTCTAGTCACCTGTCCTACACAGGTACATTCTTTGTGTGAACATGATTTTCATAAATTGTCACGTATGGCAATGTTATGAATTATGTCACTTTGACGACAAGTGAAGTGCCTAATTACCTGAGAAGGGGAAAAAAAGTCATTTGTCTGAGTGTTCCATTTGTATGAGCTAATTACGACCTGGCTTATAACCTGAAGATCTTTCTTGATATCAACTGAAGAAAAGACCCAAGGAAACAACAAATTTGCCACAGAAAGCACACTTTTAAGACTCCCTTTTCTTCTTGAAATGAGCGAGTCTAGATCAATGTTTGGTTTGAAAGCACTGCCTTGTGCTTATAACACACCAGAACCATGGATTATGCCTAGTTCTCGGAACAAAGGTATTTGCCATTTTTTAGTTGGTCAAGCAATAGGAAGCTGCTATTGAACATTAGCATGAAATCACATCACAAATTGTATTATTGTGACTAATGTTTATCAAGGTACATATCCAGTGGTCAGAGAACTTCACAGGAGAACATTCAAGCCATGGTTAAGAGTCAAACATAAAGGCATAATTTACCATTGCAAAAGAAACAAAAACCCAGCATTAGTGCTTTAATTAGTTCTAAAATGTGAGGTAGGGAAAAAGAAGATCACTGTAAAAATTTGAATCCGATCGATGTTATCTATTGTTAAATACACAAAATGTGAACAATAGTAATATATGCCTAATAAAAATGTTTCCTGACTAAATCGTATAGACCTACAGTTATGGTTTAATGAGAAAAATACTGATATCTCCTCATATTTTAGGCTTTATTGCAAAAAAAAAATCATATGGTAGGATGATTTGTGATACAACAGACCTACACATATGCATCAAATGTGATATCTTGAACATTTTTAAAATCACTGCTCCCAAAGGTCAACAGGACCTTCAAAGAACCAGTGAACCTCAGTGAAAATATCTTGTCTCAATAGCATAATCCACAGTCTCTCATCCCTGAACCCCAATGATATACATGATTCAGACAATAGTTGCACTTGTGTGAACGAATAAGACAAAAAAGAAAAAGAAAAAGGTCTTCAACAACTTTAGTATGCATTCTCACATAGTTCTCTTCAGAAACCCGACTTTAACAAGCAATCATGAACTCTCCAATCACCCTGATTTCTGTCACACAAAGCCCAAAAAAACTTTGAGCAGTCCCCTGTCACTGCATGGCATTGGGCAAGTTTGAGTCCATCAAGATTTATGCGAACTTTGAGGTAAAGGCCCAATCCACCATCCCAAAATAGAGAAAGGGGGGGGGGGGGGAGAGAAAGAAAGAAGTGGAGGGGGGGGGGGGGCTGAGATGCAATCAAAACATATGGAAGGTTGGAGGAAACTCAGGGATGGGTGAACCATCAAAAATTTGGAACAGGTCCGTGCTTCCAAGTTCCAGTTTAAGGACAGGAAATGGAATGAAAGCTTTGCTTGGCTGCTCAGAGGTGGCTCTGCAGAGATGGTTTACAAGACGCCTGATCCAAACACACCTCACACATTCCCACCAGCTTCTGGGCTTCAAACACATGGCATCTATAACCTTGTGCACTTTTCTTTCTTTCTTTCTTTCTTTAAATTTTTCTTTTTTTTTTTCTGTTGCCTACTTCTTCCCCCTTCTAGCAAGATCTAGGCAGGTTGCCAAAGTCACCAAAACAATCCCAAAGAAAAAAGGGGCCGGGATTGAATTTTCCGAACTTCCACGGAATGGTTTCTGCCAAAAGCCTCGAGCATCGCCCCCCTTCCACGTTCACTGCAGCGAGGCACAATGTCGCAGGGCTTGGGATGAGAATGATCTCCAAGATTTCCCCCTTGAAGTCCGCTGAGCGGAGATTTGAGCGTGATTCAAAGCACTTCCAGGCTACCAATCACGAATAGTGTCACTCATCAAAGTGTTGTCAAGAAAATCAAGCCAATCAAAGTGATAATAATTAATAACGATGATGCAAATCTCATCTCTGTATACAACACGTATAACCTATCATGAATTTCCATCAGTTTGCTTCTAAATTGGCAATTCCATCAACATCTTAGCGGTGACAGCTATTTCATTGTCGTGCATCAAAATTTCAGCAGGTCTGAACACAGTACAGCAGCGGGGGTAAATTCAGTTCAAGTTTTTTTCTTCATTCCATTTTCAGTACAATCTAACAAAGTTTAAGAAGGTGTCGGCATAATCATATGAATTATTTTTATGCATCAATACACATTATGTAGTACAATCTTTTGGAAAATGTATGAAGAGAAAAAATGAAAGACGTAAAGCAATGTCAAATTGAAGGCACACCATAGCAGAGGGAACACTTTGAATGTAGTTTTAAAAAAATAATCTGCAAATAACTGCTGTGAAGAAAAGAAAATGCCAATGAAAATGTCAAGAAAAGATTACATCACTCTTTGAACTGAATCATGTCACTCATGCTTTGCATGATTGCGCAGTAACCCCTGAATAAACTCTTTCCCCCCTGCAGTTTTGTGGCCAGTCCTCACATGTGTTGACAGTGACATGAAAAAAAAAAAAGAAGCATACATCTTTACACCCCCCCCCCCCAAGTACACTCAAAAAGCATACACAATGATGGGCATGCACACATGCACACACACACAGAAACACACAGACACACAAACACATACGCACACACATGTATGTGCATGTGAACTCACTAACTCTTCCTATATGCACCTCTGCGGGCAAAATGTCACAGATCAGAAACACTATTTGGCTACACAGAAGAAAGTGTTGGGTCCTTGACACTGATTAACTTCTCCGGTTGAGTTCCCCTCCAAACTTGAATCCAACCCTCTGTCTCCTCTAAACAAGAGAGCACAGATGACATTGGTTCAGAGGAGGAGGAGGAGGAGGAGGAGGAGGAGGAGGGAGAAGGAGGGAAGAGGGGGAGGAGGAAGAGAAGGAGGAGGAGGAGGTAAAGAGGAGGAGGAGGGGAGGAGGAGGAGAAGGGTAAGGAGGGGAGAGGAGGGAGGAAGGTTAAAGAGGAGAAGGAGGAAGCAAAGGAGGGTGAGGAGCAGGAAGAAGAACAAGGGGAGAAGGAGGAGGAAAAGAAGAGGAGATGATGGGGAGGAGGAAGAGGAGGGAGAGGAGAGGAAGAGGAGGTGAAGGAAAGGGGAGAAGGAAGAGAAGATGAAGGGGGAGGAGGAGGATGAGGAAGGGAGGAGAAGGAGGAGGGGAAGGAGGAGGGGAGGAAGAGGGAGGAGGAAGAGGAGGGGAAGGAGGGGGAGGAGGAGAAGAGGAAATGAAGGAAAGGAGGAGGAGGAGGGAAGGAGGAGGAGGAGAAGGAGGAAGATGGTAAAGAGGAGACAAAGGGGAGGAGTAGGAGGAGGAGGAAGAAGAGGATGAGGGGAGGGGGAGGAGGAAGGGGAAAGGAGGAGGAGGAGGAGGAGAGAGAGAGGGGAGAAGGATGGGGAGAAGGAGAGGGAAGAGATATAGGAAAGGAAGGAGGAGAAGGGAGGAAGAAAGGGGGGGGGGACACACATGAAAGCAGGGGTTTCCAAGGAAAGGCCCAAGGAATTGATCCCTGGATCAAAGCTGAAAATCACATGGCAGCATAAAGTTGCGTGCAAAATTCGGGATTCTGACACAGTAGAAGTGCATGGAAAAGTTTAACAAAGAAATCTTGAAGGCAGGTGTAATAAATTTGTTCATTTCTAACCAGAGTTTCATCCTCTTTTCTTCCCCTTTATGTATTCTACTGTATATCTACAAATCTATGTGTCTACTGTATTACATTTTTCTCTTTCTAAAAAACAAAACAAAACAGAACATTTTCCTGGAACACTGCCACTGCCAGCCATAAGGAAATAAAGGAATCCCCCCCCCCCCCCATACACACACAAGAAGTCAAAGGCTGCAAAGTGGCGATAAAATACAACACTATGACAAATTGAGTTGGTCCTATTAGTGACCTGTGTTATCACACCAAAGTGTATATCAATACCAGTCACACTTTATAGTCCTGGCAAACTTGGATCAACCCCCTACATTCATCGTCAGAGCAAGATTGTCCTGTGTAATATTGTAACATAGACAAGGGCAGGGATGCCAACCTTGAATAAATGGCATTGCTTATATTCTGAGGGCTGAAAAGGTGCATTTTTGTGTGTGGAAAAACAGTATTTTCACCTTTTCTGCAGTAGACACGTGTAGCAATATAATTTGGGAAAACCAGTATTTTCCATGAAACCTGCAATGTTCTGGGCAAAAAGACAGTACAAAATACTGCAAAAAAGCAACAGCGGGTATTTCTGCAAGTGACATCGAAAACAACAACAACAACAACAACAAAAACACAACAACGTAGTGGGGGCGCTGTGGCATAGTGGATAAGACTCTCGACTCCCGATCAGAGGACCCGAGTACGAATCCCGCCCAGTGCTGACGTCCTTGGACAAGATGTTTTACCCACAATGTCCCTCTCGAGCCAGGTGTATAAATGGGTACCTGGCAACGCTAGGGTAATAAGAATGGCAGGGCCCTCTGGTAGAGCAGTGGCAACACTGAAGAGGCTACCCTGGGTAAAGAAGACCTTATTATTATTATCAAAAACCTATACCCAAGCAATTGTACCACATTACATTCAATTCCTCTGCTATAATGTGCTATGTTACAGAGGCCATGACATTTACTCTTGTGTGTGTGTTTATTGTGGGTGCCAAAATGTGTGTACATATACGTGTGTGTTGGTATGTGTAATCAAATTTGCTTTAATAAGGGGATGATGTCTATCTCGACTGAATCATACAGCCCTGACATTTTGAGCATGTATGTACTTTTGATTTTCAATGACAAAATGCAATGATATTTGGCATGCCTATGAATAGATCAACTAGAGAAGCACTCTGAGAGAGCAGACCTCCGCCAAGCATGCAGCTCATTTCCACCGCTAATCTTGTTCTTCCATAGAGATTTCAGTGATTTCCACCCATACATACTTTTAGCATTGTGTGCTGAGAGCCGCCCGATTTCCCAATATGGAAGCCATTGTTACGTCACAAACCCTCAGCTGCACGGCGCGCCTCACCCTAACAGAAACTAGAGCACGAACCTTAGTGCGCGCATGCAAACCTCAAATACGCGCAGCCTGAACTCCCAATTTCATTGACCCTACCTGCCAAAATATCAAAAATCCTTCATGAATTCCAAAAACATTATCGGATCACTACCAAAAGTTAATCGTTTGTTACTTGTGTCATTTTCAACCTTTCCTACAAGCTTCATCCCAATCCGTTGACTACTTTTTGAGTTATTTTGCACGCGGACAAACGTACGAACGAACAAACAAACCAATGGTAATGAAAACATAACCTCCTCCCTTGGTGGAGGTAATAATGTGAAAGCATTGAAAATACAAACAATCAGAATAGGAAAAGCTGACGAAGGAAAATCTGAGTAGTGATACAGGATAACTTGCAGTATTGAGATTTTGTGGGAATTATTAAAAACAAAATGAAACTTTATCTCTACATCCAGGACATGGTGTTTGTAACTTCCTGGTTTCAAGCATGGATTTCATACCATCACACTTTCATTATTAAAAACCTGGCACATTCATCACAACATTACGTTTTCAGGATGTGTTGGGCATAATCACCTTTTCTTTTTCCTGAACTCAGGCTCCAGGAGAGGGGGACCACCAGTGTGACAGACCCATGGACCCGAATTCACTTAGGTGGTACAAACCTAAACCATGGTTTATGCAAATTTCTTCCGGCGTAAACACCATTGACAGATTGCGTATTAAAAACCTGGCACATTCATCACAACATTACGTTTTCAGGATGTGTTGGGCATAATCACCTTTTCTTTTTCCTGAACTCAGGCTCCAGGAGAGGGGGACCACCAGTGTGACAGACCCATGGACCCGAATTCACTTAGGTGGTACAAACCTAAACCATGGTTTATGCAAATTTCTTCCGGCGTAAACACCATTGACAGATTGCGTACGCCAACAGGCGTCAAGTAAAATATGTGCATTGATACGTGCATGCCAAAGGTGAGCCTATTTCACGCTTACTTTAGACCATGGTCTAAATTGGTGCCATGGTCTAGGTTTAAACCACCCTCGTGAATTTGGGCCAAGCTGTTTTGTTTTTTAGGTGATCCGAGTATCCTCTCGGATCACCTTCTGTATCTGTACGGATTCTTTCTTCTTCTTTCTTTATTTCTCCCCAAAAGTTGTGCAGAGGTTAGCTCAGAAAGTTCTATGCCTATCAAGTTCAAACTTATACCATGTATGTATCGTGTCCCAAAGACGGCAATCGAACTAAAATCAAAGTGATCAGTCGACCGTGACGTCACTATGACGTCATTATATGAAAACACATTCTCAATCATATCTCATTAATGGAATGAAGTTTTTCAATGAAATTTACGTCACATATATTTCAAGTTATGCGCATTCTACTCATATTCTCAAAATTTACATTTTCTCTTGATACGTGCGCGTACGCGCGCGTTGAAATATTTGTATGCTCAAATCGAGCTCAAAATTTTTTTGCACACGTTTCAGACCATTTGGAGCATTTTTTGAAAAATTGAAAAAATTGGACGGACGCGTACGCGCGCGCGCATACACGCACGCACAGCTCAAATGCAATCGAAATTTTCAGTTATTTCACATGGATCGGATGTCCTAAATATCAAGGAATATTTCTACCAAGTTTCAAGTCAATCCGACTCAATATGACGTCATACGGGCCCATCAAAGTTGAAATTCCGCGCGCGCGTCAATGGCGATAGACAGTGCAACTATGCCAAAAAACCGCCAATTTTAAATTCGATTTTACTCGTCAGGATGGACGGTGACCCCCCATTTTCTTTACATATTCTGAAAGCTGATGAGTTGTACATGTCATTTCATGGGTTGGCGATGCTGAAAAAATGATAAAAAGATATCAAATTGCTTAATAAAGTAAAAAAAGTAAATTTTCAAAATGACGTCATCAAATTTTAAGTTCATTCGAGCGTATCTCACTTAAATTTCACCAATTTTCACCCAGATTTCAGTATGTTGTAGCTTATAAAATGTTCTTTCATTAATGTGAAAATAACATTTTGATTGGATAACGTCATCACCTCGTAAAAATGGATTGAAAGTATCCTTGTAAAATTTGACCAGTTTACGTGTTATCTCTATGGGAGAGCAGTTTTTCCGGCAGTGAAAATTGACATGACTATCTTTTTCGAGCATTAGCTCACTTATGCTTCGGTGAATTTTTCCCAGATTTTAGTATGTTGTAGCTGAGACTTTGGGCTAACGGTACTGTGCCCTCCATTTTTTCATACGACGTTGGCATCACGTCGAAAAACTTGGTTGAAAAATGGCACGTGGCTTCGATGCAGCGTCATTTTGCTTTATAATACACAGGGCCTATGGAGCATGAAATAGGTCATTGCATAGCGCATCCGACTCGTAATCCTAAGGTCCCTGGTTCGAGGCTCACCCCAGCCAATATTTTTTTAATTTTTTTAGGTGATCCGAGTATCCTCTCGGATCACCTTCTGTATCTGTACGGATTCTTTCTTCTTCTTCTTTCTTTATTTCTCCCCAAAAGTTGTGCAGAGGTTAGCTCAGAAAGTGTTATGCCTATCAAGTTCAAACTTATACCATGTATGTATCGTGTCACAAAGACGGCAATCGAACTAAAATCAAAGTGATCAGTCGACCGTGACGTCACTATGACGTCATTATATGAAAACACATTCTCAATTATATCTCATTAATGGAATGGAGTTTTTCAATGAAATTTACGTCACATATATTTCAAGTCAAACGCATTCTACTCATATTCTAAAAAGTTCATCTTTACCTTAAAACGTGCGCGTACGCGCGCGTTGAAATATTTGTATGCTCAAATCGAGCTCAAAATTTTTTTGCACACGTTTCAGAACATTTGGAGCATTTTTTGAAAAATTGAAAAAATCGGACGGATGCGTACGCGCGCGCGCATATACGCACGCACAGCTCATATGCAATAAAAATTTTCAATTTCTTCACACGGATCAGATGTCTGAAATGTCAAGGTATGTTTCTACCAAGTTTCAAGTCAATCTGACTCAATATGACGTCATACGGGCCAATCAAAGTTGAAATTCCGCGCGCGCGTCAATGGCGATATACAGTGCAACTATGCCAAAAAACCGATGATTTTAAATCTGATTTTACTCGTCAGGATGAACGGTGACCCCCCATTTTCTTTACATATTTTGAAAGCTGATGAGTTGTACATGTCATTTCATGGGCTGGCTATGCTGACAAAATGATGAAAAGATATCATATTTCTTAATAAAGTAAAAAAAGTAAATTTTCAAAATGACGTCATCAAATTTCAAATTCACTCGAGCGTATCTCACTTAAATCTCGCCAATTTGCACCCAGATTTCAGTATGTTGTAGCTTATGAAATGTTCTTTCATTAATGTAAAAACAACATTTTGATTGGATAACGTCATCACCTCGTAAAAATGTATTGAAAGTATCCTTGTAAAATTTGACCAGTTTACGTGTTATCTCTATGGGAGAGCAGTTTTTCTGGCAGTGAAAATTGACATGACTATTTTTTTCGAGCACTAGCTCACTTATGCTTCGGTGAATTTTTCCAAGATTTTAGTATGTTGTAGCTGAGACTCTGGGCTATCGTAATAAGCCCTCCATTTTTTCGTACGACGTCGGCATCACGTCGAAAAACTTGGTTGAAAAATTGCACGTGGCTTCGATGCAACGTCATTTTGCTTAATACACAGGGCCTATGGAGCATGAAATAGGTCATTGCATAGCGCATCCGACTAGTAATCCTAAGGTCCCTGGTTCGAGGCTCACCCCTGCCAATATTTTTTTTTTAATTTTTTTAACACTTTTTTCTTCTTTTTCTTTAATTAGGTGATCCGAGTATCCTTCGGATCACCTTCTGTATCTGTACGGATTCTTTCTTCTTCTTTGTTTCTTTATTTCTCCGCAAAAGTTGTGCAGAGGTTAGCTCAGAAAGTCCGCTGCCTATCAATTTCAAAATTATACCATGTATGCATCATGTCCCAAAGACGACAAATCTAATGTATCATTGTGATCAGTCGACCGTGACGTCACTATGACGTCATTATATGAAAACACATTCTCAATCATATCTCATTAATGGAATGAAATTTTTCAATGAAATTTACGTCACATATATTTCAAATTATGCGCATTCTACTCATGTTCTCAAAATTCATATTTTCTCTTAAAACGTGCGCGTACGCGCGCGTTGAAATATTTGTATGCTCCAATCGAGCTCAAATTTTTTTTGCACACGTTTCAGACCATTTGGAGCATTTTTTGAAAAATTGAAAAAATCGGACGGACGCGTACGCGCGCGCGCATATACGCACGCACAGCTCATGTGCAATTGAAATTTCCAGTTTTTTCACTTTGATCGGATGTCTGAAATGTTAAGGAATATTTATACCAAGTTTCAAATCAATGCGACCCAATATGACGTCATACGGGCCCGTCAAAGTTGAAATTCTGCGCGCGCGTCAATGGCGATACAGTGCAACTATGCCAAAAAACTGCTAATTTTAAATTCGATTTTACTCGTCAGGATGGACGGTGACCCCCCATTTTCTTTACATATTTTAAAACCTGATGAGTTTTACATGTCATTTCATGGGGTGGCAATGCTGACAAAATGATTAAAAGATAGCAAATTTCTTAATAAAGTAAAAAAAGTAAATTTTCAAAATGACGTCATCAAATTTCAAGTTCATTTGAGCGTATCTCACTAGTCCTTTGTCAATTTTCACCCAGATTTCAGTATGTTGTAGCTTATTTAATGTTCTTTCAAACATGAAATTACAAAATTTTGATTGAATAACGGTATCACCTCGTAAAAATGGATTGAAAGTAACCTTGTCAAATTTGACCAGTTTACGTGTTATCTCTATGGGAGTGCAGTTTTTCTGGAAATGAAAATTGACATGACTATCTTTATCGAGCACTAGCTCACTTACCCTTCGGTAAATTTCTCCCAGATTTTGATATGTTGTAGCTGAGACTTTACGCTACCGTTAATGTGCCCTTTGTTTTTTCATACGATGTCGGGATCACGTCAAAAATTTTGGTTGAAATTCAGGCTTATCTTCGATGTATTGAGATGTTTCTTTCTTTCTGCTACTTTCTTTGCAATAACTCAAGAAAAACACGTCCTATCACTTCTATATTTTGCACATGTTTAGTTCATGTCACGTACATTATTTCATAAAATAACAACTACTTGATCGGACACCATCTTGGGTATGTAAATTAGGGTCAAAGGTCATAAGTGTTTCATCCTGTATCTTAGTGAATACATGTGTTATCTTTCCCATATTTTGCAAACGCAAAGACCATGTTACAAGGATCATTTCACAAAATAACCACTTTTTACTCAGATGCCATCTTGTCTGTGCAAATTGAGGTCAAAGGTCATATGTACTTCTTTTTGAATCTTCGTTATGACGTGTTATCTCTATGGGAGGGAATTTTTTTTAATGTGAAAATTGACATGATTGTCTTTATCGAGCACTAGCTCACTTACCCTTCGGTGAATTTCTCCCAGATTTTAATATGTTGTAGCTGAGACTTTGCGCTATCGTTTTGTTTCCTTCTTTTTTTCATACGATGTCGGGATCACGATAAAAAACTTGGTTGAAATTAAAGCTTATCTTCTATGTATTGAGATATTTCTTTCTTTCTGCAACTTTCTTTGCAATAACTCAAGAAAAACACGCCCTATCACCCCCATATTCTGCACATGTTTAGTTCATGTCACGTACATTATTTCATAAAATAACAACTACTTGATCGGACAACATCTTGGGTATGTAAATTAGGGTCAAAGGTCATAAATGTTTCATCTTGTATCTTGGCGAATACCTATCCTATCTTTCCCATATTTTGCACACGTATAGACGATGTCGCAAGAATCATTTCACAAAATAACCACTTTTTCCTCAGATGCCATCTTGGGAGTGTAAAGGTGGGTCAAAGGTTATATGTATTTGTTGTATCTTCGTTATCTAGTGTATACGGAATTTGGTACCAAAGATGGCAGATATGACTCCCTTTTCTAAACGAGAATTCAAACATCACACGGCCAACGTTTTTAACAACAGACGAAACCTGTATGTCATGCCTATTGCGATCAGGACTCGAATCATTGATGAAAAAAAAAATCGGATCACCTTAATTTGTCAGTAATGACAAATTACAATCTCTAGTTGTTTTTTTGTTTTTTTTCATGATACAGTTTACATCATGTTGTGATAATCTACCTCTAATTGATGTTCTAAATTACGTCATAATCAATGCACTATCATATGTTTTACCACATGATTTCACAGTTTGCAAAAAAAAAAACCAACAACAACCAAACAAACAAACAAACAAACAACAGTTTTCAGGGTTGTAGGAGAGATTTAGTGACTGACATTACCATGTGTAGCCTGTTCCTGTTCTGTGCATTACAATACACACCTCTGCTAACCCTTGTGTTTTCGTCTAGAGTCATTTAACATGGACAAAAGGATGCCGGCATGCAGCTCTGACAACATGGGGTTAGGAAGGAACCACCACCATAAGCTCACATTGACTTCAATAAACTGAGTGAATTCAAGATGAAAGAGTGAATGTTTCATGTTTTGATAACAAATTGATATCATTGCAACTGACTGCCAAATTGAAGAAGATTTTTTTAAAAAGAGATGATGCTAAAATAACAAACAGATTGAGGACAACGGATGACACTTGACATGCAATTGAAGCAATCGCAAGAGCGCACTTGGGTGAATGAGGTAATAGAATATCATATTAGCGATATTCCATATACTGTAAAAGAGGATATTTCCGTGTGACTAATTTTTCACGCTCGGCAGGGTTAGAAGAGTTTCGCGTGTTTTTATTTCCGTGGAATCAAGACGTCAACTGCTGGAACATACGTGTATGGCAAGCAAAAATATTTGCGTGCTTTTATTTTTTATCTTTATTTTTAGTTTCTGGTTGCGTGAAATGCGCAAAAATTTCAACACCGCGAAAATTTCCATTTTTACAGTAAATAGATTTTTCCATGCTTTAAAGTTTGCTTTAATGTGAGGGAATAATCGCATGTGTCCCACGAATCCCCGACGATGGCCAAACTGTACCCTGCTGCAGCATACATGCGCTGATATTATCTATCCACAATTACAAAGATAAGTGTTGCACACATATGAATATACATTTAGACCCCAGCTGCGAGGTACTCCATGTTCATGACATGCACTTTGCACACATTTTGTACTAATTTTGTTAATGTCCAGTTTAGAAGGTGGTTCAGATGGGAGAATCTCTACTTAAACCTGTTGACGAGTCCCGAGTATACTCCGGCAGGTGTCTCAATGGGAAATGTGTGTTGTAGCAAAATCAGTCCATCCTCAGTGGGTTTAAGAGAAGCTAAATTAGGGTTAGTGTTTCTGATGATGCTCTGACACTGAAATGCCCACAGACTATCAGTTCTGTCCATGTCAAGAGGGCATATCTGTCTTTAAATATTTCTCTTCTTCAATCAAGATCTCCTCAAAAATGGGATGAAATGCATCTTTCTGGGGGGGGGGGGAATGGAGGTGGGGGAGAAGAGGGTGCAATATACTGTAAAGTCAGTAACATTCGTGGCAGAAACTTTCATGAATTGGAGCTGACAGCCTTTTTCCACAGCATGAAACTTTTGCAAATTGCCGCAGGCATTTAATGAATTGTGTAAACAAAAATCTTTGCATGCATATCACTTTCGGGAATCATGGTTCCTCGCGAAATCTGTGAAAGTTTTACGCATGTGAGAATTTCCGGTTTTACAGTATTCCGCACGGAAATGCCAACATTTTTTTTTTTTTTTTTTTTTTGGGGGGGGGGGAACCATACATGAATTATTCTGGCATATCTGGCCTCTAACCAGTCTGGATTAAGAGGATGGTTAGGGAAAAACTATAATAGCGATGTAGCTCAAACATAGAGTTGCTTCATTTACAAGCAGTATTAGAAGAAGAAGCAAAGCAGAACAGGAAAAGAATAAGAAAGTTCAATCTTTTTTTTTGGGGGGGGGGGGGGCAGGGGAGTGAAGAAATTGGGGAGAGATAGAGAAAGAAGACAGACAATGAAACAGAGAAACAAACTGCCAGAGACATACACTGACAGATCTATGTATAGACAAACAAACAAAACTGCTATCAAGAGCATTCCCTGCTGATTTCTACTGAGAATTCAGTCTCCTTTTTAATGTTTTTCTTTTTCTGTGTGTGGGGGTAAACCGCAAAGGATCTCAAAGACAAAATATACCCCCACGAGTGAGGTGTTGCTGATTGAAGTTGTTGCACAAAAAACATCAGATCAGTGAAAATCTGAACAAAATCAGAAAGCACAAAATTTGTGTCCAGTTGAAGCAGTGAAAGGTCAGTGTACTGTCCAAAATGCCTTCCTACCTTTTTTTTAAGTTGTTGTATTTTGATACTATGGTCATCTCAGATTTTAAAGTTAGCGGCATATTGTACATACATAGGGTTCTTTCTTGGAAGATGCCTTTTAAGACTCAAAAGCCTAGATACATGGTGAAGAAAATCAGACAAAAAAGAAGTCATGAAGACGTGACATTTGTTCAATGTCATGTTTCAAACACATAGATGCCATTTTATAAAGTGATAACCTCGCGATCACACGACTGCCATAGCAATCTGAAGATGCACAGAACAGCTGCATCAGTTGGACTTATACACGCCATTTAAATAGTTTTATCATTCTTGTCATGTTCATCTGTCTTTTTTTAGGGGGGGGGTCTCAAATTTCTGCTGAGCCACTGATTTTATCACACTTTTTTCATTTAAGATGTCCACTTTATTTAAAAGGTTAATTCTACATTATTGATCACAAAATGGAAAGGTTGGTGGGGGGGGGGGGGGAGACAAGCAGAGGAGAGATGATATGCCTCCCTCAAAATGGATGCATGTGTGCCTGTGTTATACTATTTGTGGTGACACAGGATGTTGTGTGTAGGCACATTGAAACATATGTTTACATTAATATATATCTCTGGTGAGTACTATGCCCACCATGGGAGACCATGTTTTTGCATTTCTCTCTCTCTCTCTCTCTCTCTCTCTCTCTCTATGTCTCCTTCGCTCATTTAATCTTTTCTCTTTCTTCATCTATCTTTCATCAGGGTGGAGGAATGATGATAAACGAGCCGTTCCGAGCTAATCGAAGCGTTGTCATGGTAACCGGGAGGCACGATGTCATTGCATGTCTGCCGAAATAATAAACCGATACCAGATGTGTTCATATCACTGGAGGGACCAAACATGAACTATGGCAATGTTCAATGTAGCCTAGAACATAACTTTTTTTTTTGTGTGTTTTTTTTTTCCTTCCACCCACCAAATTCTGGGTTCACCGAGAATGGCCTACTTTTGATGGACGGGGGTGGGGTGTGGAGTTACATCTCTGATGTACAGCACATCGCAGACAAATTGAGGCTGTGGCTGTGGTGACGACTGTAGCAGATAGAACATGCTAAAAACAAGCTGGACAAATGAGGCGTATTACAGTCGTTTGTCAGCAAATTTCATCCCCCCAAAACAGCAATATATATGAGAGAATGCTTGTCTTAAGGGTCAATTCCGCTTCATGCGTTCAAGTCAACCTTCATGAAATAGAGTAAGATTATAGTAGATGAACAGGATAGAAGTTTTATCAAAGTTGGACATGAAATTAGAATGTCATAGAATTTCTAAAGCTTCCAAAGTTTTCATTCAATAAACACAAAAATGTGACTAAAATCAGGTTGTTTGTCCAATGATTTCTAGCTACAGACACCTCTTTCACCCTACAAGTCATTACTGCTTGGTTAGTACGATAATTGCATGTGATAGATACATCTTATCCTTCCTGATTTTATGCCAAAAAAAGATATTCACTGAAGCTTTGTGAGCAGTACTAACAAGGTGATATCATCATCACACATGCCAATTTGAGTATGTCCTTAAGACTAATTCAACGGATTTGTGAAAACACAGGACATTTTAAAATCCTATAACCTTCTTAACTTTGGTGTAATTTTGATAAAAACCTCTTCCTTTTTTTTTCATCTCACTCTATTTATCTTAATCATTAACGCCTCCTGAGGAATATCGTTTGGAATTGTACTGTAAGTGCCTGTTTTAGTCACAGAGTACTACACTGTAGACTTGTATTGACCCGTAGGCCCAAATTCACGAAAATTGTTTCAACTTAATAGGCTGTGATACAAATTTAGACCATGGTCAAATAAGTGTGAAGTAGGTGTACCTTTGACATGCGCATATTAACGCGCATTTGTTACCGGACGTCTGTTGGCGTATGCAATCTGTCAATCGTATTTACGCAGAAGAAATTTGAATATACCATGGTTTAGATTTAAACCACTTCTGCGAATTCGGGCCATAAAGTCTGACACACTGCAATTCGATGATTTGGCACAGCTTCCTTTTACTGTCGTTTTTTTTTTTTGTGTGTGTGTGTTTTATAAGGTAGAGCAAATAGACAAAAAAACCAACAAAGCAAAAAACATTCTTGGACTTCATGGTCATCATGTAAAGTGCACTCCCGTTACAACAAACACGGTTATAACAAAATTCTTATTACAACAAAGAAAGAATTCAAGTCCCCAAATTTTTATCAATATATATCTTTATGTACTTTACTGCTCTGCAATAACAAAATCTTTACATAACGAAAGAAAACTGTCGGTCCCAAGGACTTCATTATAACACGAGTTGCCTGTATCATTTACAAGTATGAACTAAAGTACCCCTCAAGCTTGTAGAGATGATAGAATGGAAATACATGTCGGAAGAATTTGAATTTTGCGCTGCATGATTGTCAAACCCATTCAAAATGTGCACAGAAACTTGTGGAGATAATTTCGCGGGTTTTAGAATTCGCGCTAGCCAAAAGTAGCATGACGTGCGCGAAAATGAATGCAATGCAAAAATTTGTGCGTTTACAGTAACTTTTGAGTTGTAAAGTTGTAAAGACATCATGCACACCTTTCTCCTTCTTTCCTCTTCTTATTATTCCCTATTGCCGATGGATCAGGTTTGAAAATTTTCATTATGACATTGTGTTCTGATGTTAAAGCCACAACTTACAAAATGTTGGTTCGACCAATTGTTGAGTATGCTTCCACAGTTTGGGACCCATCTTCCAAGAACCTAATCCACCAAGTGGAAATGGTCCAGAGAAGAGCTGGGCGATTCACTTTAAATCGCTACCATAACACCTCGAGTGTCACCAAAATGCTACAAGAACTTGATTGGACCACTCTGGAACAGCGCAGAGAAAATGACAGGCTAATTATGATGTACAAAATACACAATAATCTTACTCCTCTTTCAGCACAGGACTATATTATCAAACAGGCTGCTCAGTTGACGAGAGCCTCGCAACCACACTCCTATCAGGTATCATATTAGAGAACTGAATCGCATCGCCATTCGTTCTTCCCAAGAACTGTAAGGAACTGGAATTGCCTGTCGTCAGAAATTGTTTCAGCGCCATCTGTGGGATCATTTCGAAACTGTCTAACGGTTGATCACAGTGGCTAGTTATTTTCGTCAAATTTTCTATGTGCTTGTAAAAATCTGTAAATAAATTGTATTATAATGTAAATAGCACCAGTCTGCAAGAATCTTCGGTCTATTGAAGGAGGCAGACTTAATCAGAAGAAGAAGAAGAAGAAGAAGAAGAAGAGTTAGCATGACAACGCCAGGCCACATGCCAACCCACTCGACAAAGCTATAAGGATGACATCATCTGCTGTATAAGCTCTTATCAAATGGTCTACATAAATAGTGGTTGGTGATTCGTCACAAAGCAATCACATGATTGATACAGCATTGATCCAAATTGTTATATTGCCTGCAGTGATATCACATCAGGTAAAATATAACTGCATTAACATTTGCAATGTGTGATTTAATAGCTGTAGCCAGAAACTTTCTCGGTAGCACACATACTATTAGAAACATACATTCAATGTGTAACTTCATGATGCCTTTCTGTTGGATTTATTTTGCAAAACAGAGCATGTCGACCTATCTAGTGACTATTCTAGCTGATTTTGTAGCATGAAAAAAGTTGGAATAACGTCTTATTTCTTTCATTTTTGGAAGGATTGCAGATCAAACTGGATTGGCAGAATAGAAACCAGGAGTCTGGGAGGTCTGCTATTTGTAAACTGTCTAATAAATGGCAAATAGAAGAAAAAAAAACAAACACAACTCTTCATCACAAAACTCTCTATGAACATACATGAAAATATTGGCATAAAAAGTATGGTGCTACAAAACTCTAATGCAGTTGGCAGATACTGAAGCAATCTTATTTATAGTAGATTGCTGACTAATATTGATTCAAATGAAAGCCGGCGGTATGCCATCTGTTCAAATGCAATTTATCAATTTTCCAATTGAGATTCAAAACGTGGCAAATCACCCATCTTTTCGCATCATCGTTTCAACACGATGATTTTGTCTTCTTATTTCAAGAGGCTATAACAGGCAGACTTACCTTAAAGAGAAAGTGTGTGTGAATTACAAAAAGACAGAAGTGAAACCCTTGAAGCAAATCAGTATAATGTTCCGGGGGCAGCCATACATTGTACATGTAGGTGGCTCCGGCAGAGGGTAAGTCTTCCTAGCAAACAAGAGGCTTCCGATCGAGTACAACTGAACATTGCCGAGTTGTGTTGTCATGCCATCCCTTCTGGTAGGAGGCAAAAACATAAATGTCCTTCCGATTGGACATAGAGCAGAGCTTCTGCATGCGAGAGAGGGAGAGTCACAACGTAAGCACATAAAAGCACCCTTCCCACTCCTCTTCGACAGAGAGCAAGGTGCACACTCGGTGAAATGGCATGGTCCCTCACAACAGCCAAGAAAATGGGAGGAACGATACTGACCCCTTGCGGTTCGCCCCAGGTGACTTAGCAGAAGTCACTAAGGTACCAAACCTGCAGATCATGCCGTACGGATTATGTGAACAAATGTACAAATGTATGACTGAATGAATGAATGAATGATTGGATGAATGAATAAATAAATAATTGGATAAATGAATGACTGAATGGTAAATGAAGGGATAAATGGAATTAATAAATGGATGGATAGATGAATGAATTGATGAAATAATGATTGGATTAATGAATGATGAATGAAGGGATAAATGAATGAATAAATGGATGGATACATTGTAGATGAATGAATGAAATAATGATTGGATAAATGAATGACTGAATGGTGAATGAAGGGATAAATGAATGAATAAATGGATGGATAGATGAATAAATTAAGGAATAAATGATTGGGTAAATGAATTACTGCATGACTGGATGGCAAATGAATGAATGAATCAATTAATCAATCAACAAATGACTGAATAGATGCTACGATGAACACAGAAAAACAAATTATCATGAAAAAATTGAAAACTAATGAAGACGCCAAACACAACACAGACAGACACAACAGACAACATAGACAAAATGGCCCGAATTCACGAAGGTGGTACAAATGAAACCGTGGTTTAAACCATGGACAAAAACCATGGAGCGCCAAGTGTCGCACGGAATATTTCGTTATGAAATTGGTCATCTCGTCAACAAAACGATCGTTTCGTTAACGAAATTATCATTTCGTGGACGAAATGTTCATATAGTTACAAAATGTTGTCATTTCGTTACAAAATAATCATTTCATCAACGCAATGACTGATTTCGTAACGAAATTTTCCGTGGGATACTTGGCGCTCCATGGTTTTTGTCCATGGTTTAAACCACGGTTTCATTTGTACCACCTTTGTGAATTCGGGCCAAGGCGAAGTGCTATCAAGCTGATGAGACTTAAGATCCTTCATGTAATACCTCCAGTACTCCCAATTCCAATTTATTTTTTCTATTTGTCTTTTTACCTCCGCCAAGGGGGGGGGGGGGTATGTTTTTGTTACCATTGGTTTGTTTGTTAGTTCGTTAGTTAGTTAGTTCGTTTGTCCGTGTGCAAAATAACTCAAAAAGTAGTTGACGGATTAGGATGAAACTTGCAGGAAAGATTTATAATGACACAAGTAAGAAACGATTAACTTTTGGTAGTGATCCGAGAATTTTTGGGTATTCATGAAGGATTTTGATATTTTGGCAGGTAGGGTCAATGAACTTGGGAGTTCAGGCTGCGCGTACTTGAGGTTTGCATGCGCGCGCTAAAGTGTGTGTGCTCTAGTTTCTGCTAGGCCGAGGTGCGCTGCACAGCTGAGGGTTTATGACGTAACAAAGGCTTCTACATAGGGAAATCGGGCAACTCTCAGCACACGAAGGACATATGGGTGGAAATCACTACTAGTGTATCTCTATGGAAGAACATAAGATCAGTGGGACGGTGGAAATGAGCTGCATACTTGGCGGAGGTCTGCGCTCTCAGAGTGCTTCTCTAGTTTTTTAAAGTGAAGCTTCATCCGACAGTACAGAAATGATGCACAGGTCTGAGTGCATCAGTAGGAATTGTGTGCACAAGGTAACTATGGAATGCTTAACCCACAAGGTGAAGCCGAGCAGATTTAGACTAAAATGCCATAGTTACTGCATGCACACTATTCCTACTTACTGACACATGAAAAGACATGTGCGTCATCTGTTTCATAGAACATGGGGATGATTTTCTTGCCAGAAATCCATTTTTTTTATAGAGCAAATTCACTGGATGCATAAATCTGTTTGGCTTACCATAAACGCAAACCATGCATCCGGCAAGTTTCATGTTACACACAAAATAACAGATTGTTTGACCATTCCACTAATACACAAAACATGTATCTCCCTGCACCCACATTTTTTTTCTCTCTCTCTGTCTCTCTCTTGCCATACATAGAAATATATTTATATCACATGTTTGGGTTTGTGTTTGTGTTAGTGCGTATAAAAACATGTGTAAATATAGCAAGTGAAGATGAAGTAAAAACAAACAAACAAAACAAAACAAAACAAAAATTGGCATGAACTTTAACTTCTAACTGGGTCGGATTCTGTTGACTAATGGTGGAAGCATATGGCACGCAACACGTCAAGGTCATAAAATGTGTGAAACGCAGATTAATCATGACACCTCATTACTCAAACATTTACAGTGTAACAAATTGATGGGTTAACCTGTTTGATGACACCGCCCCCCTCCCTCTTTCTCTTCTCTTCTCTCTCTCTCTCTTTATCTATCCATCATATACATTGTTTGTGTATAAGACTACATACACATACAGTTAACAACAAAATTATTCATACCCCTTGGAAATTATTAGTTTTTAGCAGATTTTTTTTTTTTTACAAATAAAGGATGGAGTGATGGTGATTGGGTGTTAACTTTTTACTCTTATTTGTCCTCTATAAATTGACATTAATTCCAGTTTGATTTTATTTGCATAACAATAGAAATGTTGAGATATCAAGATTTTGCCCATTACAGAATTATTCATACCCTTATGAACACAATGTCAATGTCATGGATTTTTTTTCAGAGGACAGACACGGAAGTGTTCTTGTGTTTGGTCACTGAGTTTGTATAGGTCTCCACCAAAGCATTTGTTGTTCTTTCTGCCAAGAGGACTTCCATTAGCATATTAAAAATTTTGTAGAGTGTCCATGGCAACATGTGATATGTCGTTCCCAACTCAGATTAAAGATTGCTTCAAGAATGTAGAAATTAATTATACATTGGAGTACATTTGCTGTAAATGCCCCATACCTTTGGGCATTCAAAATTTCAAATTTAAAGACTTTAGTGGCTAAAAGGGAACATCACAGAAAACAGCTGATGTCAAGCTCTGCATATCTAATATATACGCACATACATTTATATTCACATACATGCACATATAAGTAGCTGTGAATATAAAAATAGGCTGAAGATAAAGGTTTGGATCTAAAATATGACAGTGGGATCAACAGTGGTTCGATGAGCTGTTTCGGCACTGAAACTTACATTTCCTACAACTGCGGCAGTGTTAATTGGCTCTCAACTGACAACGCAAGAATGAAACTGATGCTTAATTTTCAAAATCTTATTTTGTGTCAACGCGACACATGAAAAAAAAAAAGTAGCACTGTGGTTTCATTTCATGCTCTGCCGAAAAATGAGTATTACATTGAATCAAAATGAACAATTCTGTAGCAGTATGAAGACGGTTTCCTGGAAGAATATATTTTCTGAAAGGATAATCTCCTCAGAAAATTTTGTAGTTTGAATTCAAATTTGACTTATCTACAATTTCCACTAAAGTCTCCCCATTGACATTGCTCTGACCCCATGCTCTTTTTCTTTTACATACTGTAAATGCAGACATTCCTGGTACATAAATTTGAGGGTATTTTATGCTGCTTTTGCCTAGCATGAATTGTCAAACCTGTGAAAATGTCTTTACGATTTTTGAAGCACATTTTGATTGGGATGAATAGCATGTTTCGTCAGCTGATAAATGCTGACTGCACTTGTGAATACAGCTAGAAGCTATCTGTGAGGGATTGTTCTTGTGTATTCTGCAATCAAATGTGCGTACTTGCGTAATTGAAGCGTGATGTGTGTTTACATCAGTATGCATATAAAGATTTTTGTGTTTAGAAATGTCAAAACAAATTGTTAGTAGAAGAAAAATGTTGAGACGATTGTGGAGTGTACACTTAGGAAACTGCAAATGCGTTTGAGAACCAGGGTGAAAATTCAATTGCATGAAAATAACAATGTTTGCAGTACTGAACAGTAATGCCACATATTTAGCAAGTCATTGGCAAAAATGTTGAGAAATCCATAACTTTCCATGATCTTTGTCTTTTAGGGTTTTCATTTAAAGAATGAAGTTGAATATACAATAAGTATACCTTCTACTATTACAAGCTCTTTCTCTTGCCAGTGTCTTACAAGATACTAAGGTACTGCAGCTTCAAGATGACGTCAACGGCTTCACTTATCTTTGATTTCTTTAAACATTCCCTTCACTTAGTACCAATTGGCATTCAAATACCCAACACACTCCTTCTTTCTTTATCAAAGCAGGGGATGATCTGCGGCCCGTTGCATAAAAGTTACAATTATGGTAACTTTGCCATCCAATAGTAACTTCCATGGAATTCTTGATTTTGATTGGCTGATGAGTACTGTTGCCATGGTAGTTACCAGTGGATGGCAAAGTTACCATAATTGTAACTTTTATGCAACGGGCCCCTGGACCCTGACTTTTCATGCTCTAAGTGGTCATGGGTCACAGATTATTAGAACAAAAAATGCAGTTTACTCTCTAAAAAAAAATCGAGTGAAAATATTCACTCTTAAAAGAGTGAATACAAAAAAGAGTGAATTTCGAGTGAAGTTGGAGTGAATTTTGAGTGAAAATGTTCATTTTCACTCATTTTGGAGTGACGTCAGGGATCACTCCAAAATCTTCGAGTGATCCCTGACGTCACTCCAAAATGAGTGAAAATGAGCATTTTCACTCAAAATTCACTCCAATTTCACTCGAAATTCACTCTTTTTTGTATTCACTCTTTTTAGAGTAAAAATTTTCACTCGATTTTTTTTAGAGAGTACCTTTTCCCTTTCAATCAGACATGCGAATCTACAGAGATAGTGCGATCACTTTGATATGAGTTCTTGAGGGAGATATGATTTGTGACCCTGCATCACAAAGCCAACAAAAAGTAGCCAGAAATGGCTTTTTAGTTGAGAGCATATTCTGAAAGAGAAGACTTTAAGGTTTAAAATGATGTATAACTCAAATCTAAATAGTGGAAAGAAAGCACATAATCAGGAAAAGTATGAACTGAGAAAAGAGACTCTGAAGCACAGGGTCTATTCAAGCACTAAATCTTTACCAAGCCATGCTAGCTGTGTGATAAATAGGACAAAAAACAGGATGTAAACCACCGGAGTAACAACAATGAAGGGACTATCAGATTAAGCTGAAATTGAGCATGCTTTATCAACATATTCTGTCCATGATAAATGCCAACCTTCAAAGTAGTAGCATCATCCTTTCTAAAGTTATTAGAGTTGAAAGTGAAGAGTATGTACAGGGTTTTTAATAAATGAAAAGGGGACTTTAAAGACACATCTAATCACACTACTTTAAAAAAGTGTTCGAGATAAACTGTTAAAAAAAACACTTTCCTGTTCGTTTTATGATCCAAAATTTTAGCATAATGTAGAAGAAGAAAAGTTTGCTCTTTCAGAAAATATGAAAAAGTCAAGATTGGCTAGATTGACTCATTTCACCTATTTTCAGTCCTCACACGAAATCAATGTTTGCGACTTTTTGTTTGTTTTGTGATGCACGGTCACATTTGGTGCTGCATTTCCTTGTTGAATCTAACGAAGATGTGGACAGAGTATAGGATTACATAGGAAAAGGAAAAGAGGCTGGATGCCATTTCAGATAACATGACCATCTATCAGACTGAAATTCTACACATGATTTTACGCCACTGAATTACCTCTCAGGCAACGTACCACCGCCTGAAAATGCATACAGTGCACTCTTGCTACAACAAAGTCGTCCCAACCGGCGGTTTTCTTTCGTTATACTGGAATTTCGTTATAACTGAACAGTAAAGTGTACAAAGATATAAACTGTAAAAGTGGAAATTTTCGTGAATTTGGCACAACTAGAAACAAGCGCAAAAATAAAAGTGCACAAATATTTTTGTATGCCATATGTTTCTGTAGTTGATGTCTTGATTCCTTAAAAACAAGCGAAACTTCTCTTACCCGGCTAAGCACAAAAAATTACTCCCACAAAAATATCCACTTTTACAGTAGATGATAATTTGGGGACCTGAAGTTGTACTTCACTGTAATAAGAATTTCATTATAACTGTGTCCATTATAACGGGAGTGCACTGTATTTCGATGTTCAAATCAATTCCACTTTAACAGTGGTCGTTTGGAACCAAAAAAAAAAAAGAGTTTTATACACACATGTAAATAAACAAAAATACAGCTTGCCTGAGGCTTGCTAGACATGGCATAGAGACCTGGTTTAAGTTTTTAAAATGTGTTTTAAAAAGTGAACTAAATGGCTTGTTACAATCACTTGAAACACACACAAATAAAGAAAGCCATGAATGGATCTGGGTGATAAGAAAACAGGTGCCACATCCTTGCTAGCTTGCTTTTTCCTTTTAATTTGCTTGCAATAAATGCTAAATTGAGTGGCAGAAATGCCATAAAACTGTAAAGGGATGGTACAGTATTGGTGGAGATGAGAATTGGGCTTTTAACTTTTTGCGAGATACCAAAAAAAGAAAAAGAAAAGAAAAACACCTATGAAATACATGTAGTACAGAGCATACCATTTTAACAGGAATTCATAGTTTATTTGATGAAAATCGGGTTTGGAATGACTGAAACATCCAAAAACAAAGTAAAACAAAGCGATCATAATACGTGTAAAAGGTGGGTCCAACACTTTATTAGAATTGCTCTGTTTTGGATATCTCAGCAATTTCAAAACCAATTTTCATGAAAATAAACGTTGAAATCCTCATGGAATTACGTATGCTCTTTCATATTTCATAAGAGGTTTCTCATTATCTCACCAAAAAATGTTAGAAACCTGAAATTAGGTCTCAACCAAAACTATATGATCCCTTTATACAAAAATATATAAATATATAAACACAAGATTTGAATGCCTTGCACTCCTCGAGAGCAGATTGATATTGATATGGCAGTTGACAGAAAATATTGAGGCATTTGAAACTACACCCAGCATGTTACCTTCCTGGTATCGGAAGCGATGGGATACTTGGCAAGCTTGGATTTTGGTGTGAATTACACGTATGTGTGCACACCCCGGCATGAACTTTCGTTTTCGGTCTGCCGGCTGTACTTGCCCGAGATGAACCTAGATGCTTTGTGTATAACATGGGGTGATCCTTGGATGGCCACTGCCCTGCCTTTGGAAGGTCTCCAATACCACAACAAAACGTTCATTATACAAACGGTGCTTGATTTCAAGGTGTCACAACATCAAATTCTCTGTCAAAATATTTAAGAAATTGGCAGTTCGCGGTGTGAAAGTGTAAGTAAATGACATGAATTTCCTTCCCTCTTCTCTCATTTGCATGGGATGAATAATCCAGAAACCATGGGACTGCACAAAGTTACATCTATGAACTTGATGTTCCATAAGCGTAACCATGAAGCATATGTGCTGCCATATAACATCAAAACTGACATACTTGCAGTGAATGAGAAAATGTACAAGTCTTTCACGTTTTGCGGCTATTCGTAAAAGAAGCTCAAACGGAGGAGGTGAACCTTACAAACAATTCTGCATAGATCAAATCAATATTTGTCAAAGTCTTGCCAAATTCAGGTTCACATTCAGATCAAGCTATGAAAAGAATGTGCATTTAATCACTTTACTTTTTTAAAGAAAGTTGAATATTACTTTTAAGGTGTTAGGTTATTACGGATTTTACAATCTTTCTATAATTCAAGTTGTCTTTGGGTTACTCCATAAATTCTTCCTTTCCCCACTATTCACCCTACGTTTGTACAAGTGCATGCATATATCCAAGCCCTAAATGCAAAAGACACTCACACAATGTAGCACTTCACATTTTAGATCTGGCTTGCATTTTGTTGAGAAAACCACTTCCAATGCTGCAGTACATACATGTAGCTTTCCCTATCACCTGCCGAGTTTGAGAAGGTGATTTGCAAAATTGAAAAAAGGAATTTCTAAAATGCTTGAGCAAGTCAGAGCAGATCACGGTGACGCTATGGGGAGTTATGCCGCAAGTAGCCAGGTGGGAGAGAGAGGTAGCAGAGCTGGGGTGAGTCAACGAGCCAAGTCGAGCAGAGTTGCGCCAAGTTGCCTCACAGCTGGCCCCAGCTTCACAATACGATCTCTGAGCACACCACCGACCACTAAGCGAGGTTGCGGGGGCAAACCCTCTGCCACAATTGGGTACAGCGGGAGAGTTTTTACAGGTGCCTAATGCAGCCACTTGAGCCCGCAACGAACCCACAAAAAAACAAAGAAGATCCATTGGTATGTCAGCCATGGAAAGAATGTTGCGGCTTACTTTTAAATGTCTGTTCTTGTCATGTGGATCAGGATGCAGCCTTGCTTTGATATGTTGCATGTCTTGAGGTTGTCCCTTCTATGTGTGCACAAACCGCATTTAGCCTCAACTAATTGGATTGACAAGGATGTCTAGCTCATTCAATAGCAGGTGTACGGGTTGATGTATGCCTTTTATTGTCTGGCCATTGTTGTCATTGGTGGTGTTCTTTCTTTCCGTCTAGGCGAGTCCAGCTGAGGCGAATACCTGGTGCTCGGATAGAAGATATCACAAACTAGCCATGTTCAGACGTATTTCTAGTCGGAGTAAAAATCTAGGCATGTCAATTAAATTCATATTAATGCATATCTTACCACGACCCTTGTGTCCACACGACGGTCGTGGGAAGAAACTCCGACCAATTTATGTGCGAGGGTCGGTGTAACTTCCGGAAGTGGTAGCGCCGCGCTCGTCGACCATGAGATTGTTTTTTACCATCAGTGGCATTTGACTTCTCCATTCTTGTTGATGGAAATTTCTGCATGAGCGCTAGCTTCTTCGTCGCGATCGACTAGGTTAGAATTGCACTACACGCGCACGTGTAGTCGCAAAATGTCAACATTGCGATTTGACCCAGGAAGTTTTACCTAGGTCGTAAGGTATGTAAGTTCATAGATACTCCGAGGGCTTGTCCGCACGGGCAATTTACTCCGACCGGCTAGTCATGGTAGCGAGATACTCCTGAGAAAACTCAGGAGTATCTCGTTCGGAGGAAGAGGTCGTGGTAAGTTCCTCCGATCGGAGGAAGTTACCACGACCTTGTTCAGACGGGCACTACTCCGACCAATCCTCCGAAGTTACTCCGACCAAGCTTCCTCCGACCCTTCCTCCGAAGTTACTCCGACCAAAACTGCCTCCGTCTGAACACAGCTACTGAGAGGTAAAGGGGCATTGACACCAGGGGAGACAGAACCTGTACATGGCATTTACAGCTTTCTGCTTCTCACCTGATAAATTATATGTACATTGGCTGATGTGTTGATTGTGCAGAGAGTATCTGGAGTCAAATGAAGCAAGGAAGTTCTTCCATTGATTTTCAAAACAAAAATTGGAATATTTAATGAGAAATACAAGAGATCATTCGTGCAGAGATGAGAAAATGTGCTGTAGCAGATTTTTATCACATGACGTCTTGTATGTTTTTAAGAATTAATGCAAAGTATTGCTTTGTCAAAGCTCATCATTGTATAGATACTTGAGTGAAGTTGGATGAATCATCCAGCAAAGCATGATCCCTTAGAACTTTGACCTTTCACGTCATATTATCTATTTAAGTCTTTATTAAGCCATGCCACATATAGTCATACACCTACTAGGCTAAATGTACCTCACGATGCCAGACTGTTGATCGAAGATATCTGCGGTGGCATGAAGTATACCCACACTGGTCGAGGGCAGACATTTACAAAACACAAGGTAAAAGTAGGAGAGGCTTAATTAATAGTCTGGAAAAGCATCCGTTGAGAAGACAAGAAAGCATGACTCACATACAGTATTGCCACGTTCACCAGAGAATGAGGACAAAAAGAAACACAACTATCGCATTTCAGCGGACGTCTGCCCTCACGGCGGACGATGCCAAATTTTTGGGAGCCGCAATACGCGAGGAAACAATTCATCTGCCATACACATATAACATGCTGACCAATGACTTGACCAGTGACACGTGCTGTGACCAACACGACGGACAGCAGCACCGCAGCCAAGGCTTTGGTCAGACGGGCAAGATGGCAGAAGCGCTATCAAGACCAAGAAAATAATCCAACAATACCTTCCAAAACTTATTGACTCATGACATATCTAGATGTAGACACTTACATTGCATTGTGAGGCGTCCAACTCAGAGGGCACAAAGTTGATCCTATCAAAGTAGGAGTGATATTGCTGAAAAATTTCACGGCATCTTCCCCAGATTCTACTCAATAAGTTTGATTGTACAACTGTATCACTTCTCACAATCATACAATATACTGTATGGGAGGCATATATAGCTCTGTTTCATTTTCCTGAACTTTGCAAGTTGGCTAATATTTGCGAAATAAACAGCTCATGTATACATTGTCTCTTATAATGAAAATAAGCAGTATGCTGACACCATGATGGGAAATCACAAACTTTCTCATAAAACTGGGATAGCACCAATTTCCCACTATGCCACTGAGGTTCTCAATCAAAAGAATAACCACTTCCACACTCGCCTTTCTACAGCATAGTCCCAATTTGCAAAATACAGTGAGTCAATACTTGACAGCGCATACTAGTCTGTTGAAGAATTGGTCAAGTTGATGAAAATGAAAAGGTCCCAAATTACATTTACAGCCTCATGTGCGTTATTCCTCTGTATGCACAGAAGTCAGATATTGCCTAAGTCCACGTTTTTCTCAGTTCCGTCGAGATCAACTTGCACAATGTTGACTGTACTACATGTATGCTAATGAAATATGTTTAGCATGTACAGTCTTCACTATGTACTACAATGACAACACACACCAGTAAACCTTGTGCTGGTCTGATGACTCTGGCAGCAATCTCTATGCAAGTAAACAATTCAACATCTTATGTAGATGATGGTTGCCATGGTATACAGAAATATTGCCTCCAGTGACACTTCATGGCAGAGGTATAAAAAAAAAAAAGCCGAACATCTACTCAAGGCCATGCCTCATGGGGTTGCGGGAGCATTCTGTAAAAGTAGATATTTTCGCGCAAGTACTCTTTTTTTACTTGGCTGGGTGAGATGAATTTTGCGCATTCTTAATTCCACTGATCAGGACATTAATTACAGGCACGTATTGCACACAAAAATATTCCTGTGCTTTTATTTTTGCACTTGCTTGTGGAGGCGCAAAATGCATCCAGATTTCCACACTGCAAAACTTTTCCACTTTTACAGTAACCCTTAATGTATCATGACAGCTTTACAAGTTACAGGGATATAATCCCCTTGATATAAATAGACATAAAAATGGAAGCATGTAAATAACATAATTGTGTTACTGTATACACAGCCTTTCCTCATATATCTAGTTGCATACAGAAATAATTGGATTAAACATGCCACACTTAAGTTCAGTATATGGCATCAAATCAAAACACAGGAATTATACCAGAGACTCCAACTCTCCCATTTTCGATCGCAGATCTCCCGCCGAAAACCCATTTTTGCAAAATCTCCCGTTCTCCCTCTGGAGATTTGATTTCTCCTGCCCTGGCTCTGTGTCTCCCGGTGGAAAGGATTTCTTACTTATTGCTATCGTATGTTGAAAAAATAAGCCTTAGATAGCACCAGAGAACATCTAGAACCCTAGGAACTTCGTGCTTCACACATATCAACTTGGAGTCTCCCGTTTGCTAGGGGTTTCAGGCGGGATAATCTCCAGATCAGAAGGTGCTTGGGGTTGGAGTCTCTGTTATACAGGTTAACACATGGGAAGAGAATGTGTACACATACATGTATGCATGTCCCTCTTGCATATTGTGATTCGATAGTATACAAATGATGCACAGGATAGAGTGCGTTAGTGGAGGCGTATAGCGCACTCGAGGGTATTTACAATTGTGAAACATGCACGAGGCGAAGCCGAGTGCATGTTGCACTACATTGTAGATACTCGAGAGTGAGCTGCATCTCCACTAACGCCACGAAATAATCCTGTGCATCATTTGTTTTATAAAATGGGTCGAAAATTCGAAAACTTACAGCATTTTTCACATACCTTTGTGGGTCAAGATATCCGAAGATGTTCGTCCCAAACATTTAACGTACGTCGCACTCGGAAATCCCGCACATATAAGTATGATGGGGGGTTGGGTTTCCGGACACTTAAGTTCCCACATGAAAACTTACTTATTTTACAAAGAATATGCACCCTTTACCTTAAAGACTTGATATAGACTCCTCATATAGGCCTACTAGACAACATACTCTGAAAACGGCGTGAGAATTAACCTGCTAAATCATTGGATTTGCCCTTCAAAGTGACTCCATGTACGCGTCCGGTCCCACAACGCTTGGTCTACTGTATGTATAAGAGTACGTATACGTACGCCACACATGTTATGCACAAGGGAAGAAAGGCCGGCCGGCCGGCAGCCCGAACTAGAAGTTGTTTACAGGATTGACAGCGCGTATGCATGCAATTCAAAGGAGCCGCCGCGTGCACAGACGATCGGCAATAGGATTTAACACGCAGTGCAATGGGACTAAAATAACCAAAGCACACGTGACTCATTTCAGCGCTTCCTATTGGCTACATTCTTGAACCCATTTTATAATACAGTATAATAGTGATATAGTGATTTGCTTTGAATAATAATAGTACAAATATTCCATCTGTATGATGTATATAATTTGTTAAAAAACACACAAAATAAATCAGATTAAAAATACACAAAAAGAAACACAAACAAGCAACAAAAACTCCTGTTCCAAGGAAATATTTGGAATTTTCCCTTTAAGGTAACATATTGTACATACTAATCAAAGCACAAATGTAGATCAGCTCTATGGATGTAACCAAATGACCCTGATATCAAACAGGGCTTGCAAACGTACAAAATCACTGCGGCTAACCGCAGACTGTCGAAACTTCGCCCAGGACTCCATGGAATCTGCCAGCACGCATGACATCATTGCTGCGGCAACCACAAAGTTTGCCGCATTGTACGGGTAGTGCTGTAGGTCAGCATATCTCTGTAAATCTCAGCAGCACTCCCCCTACTCTCCCCTCCCCTCCCTCCCTCCCTCTCCCCCCTTTCTCGCTCTTTCTTTTGGAAACACTTCTAGCCTCTGTGTAACTGTCTCAAGATTTGGCACTGGAAAATTCAACTGTGCACTTGTTTCACCTTTTCCTTCTCTCTTCATTCCCACCCCTCCTCCATCCCATCAACCCCATCCCCCTCCCCACCCCCCCCCCCACCACAAATTTTCCGGAAGTGCTAGAAGGTTAATTGCAGTGGAGGGTGTGAAACTACTATTCACGTCTCTGCAATGAGCATCTGAGGAGAGGTGTGTTGAGGATTGAATGTAATGAAGTTTGTCAGACAGTGAACTTTTACCCATAGAAATGTATTAGGGAATGTGCTGGTAAATGATTATCCAATTCAACAGGAGAATCTGCACCATCATCCTTTTTTCTTCTTCTTCTTTACACTGATGGTTGCCTAGCAAGTGGAACTGTACAGAAAGTGGTAATTGCGAGTTCCTCACACTTAAAACTGCTTCTAAAAAAAGATTGAACCGTTCTACTTTGTATATACCCATCTTCTCTGGAATAGCCTTCCTGTAAATCTTTTAGGAGCCTTACACCAATAACATCTTAAAGTGCACTTTCACACCATATCAGGTTCACTCTACAACTGAAACCAAGCACACACAATGATACATTTTAAAATGAAGTTATAGAATTTTAAAGTCTAACATCTTTTTGCCAAACACACCCATATCATGGGGGTACTTTATTGAAGTAAATGAATAGAGAAATAAACTAGTGTTGTTAATTGCTATTAGGGTAACATCTATGCATTAACATCTATGCGTTAAAATGGGTAATCAACTGGCTTACAGCCTAGGTGGTGATGTGGTGGTAGCTCGAGTTTAGCCGAGTTTGCGGAGACGTCTCTGCGACGTCTCCGCAATGTCTCTTGGAGATTAGCCTGGTCTCTCGGGAGTCATGAGAGAATTAAACCTTTTTTTTTTTTCAGAAACTTTTTCCAGTCTCCACTTGGTCTCGAAGACGTCTCCGCAGATGTCTCATTAGTTGCGGCAAAGTTGCAGAGACTAGTTTTTTCTGTAACGTGAACAAGACATCGCCCTAGAGTCGCCCTCTTGGTAACAGTGCAAGGTTTTTTTTTTTTTTTTTGTCAGTCGAGTTGCACAAGTTGCGGCACTCGCAGTGACATCTCCTCTGGTGAGATTGGCCTTTGAATAAGGCTGTCAGAGAGAGCAGATGTTTGCTATGGCATTTCTTGAGCACATTGTATGCCCTAGGATTTGGGACTTTACGCAATTACTGTGCTGAGTCCAGAGACACTTTAACAGGTACATGTACATAGTTATGGGAATGCAAGCCAGGTGATATATATTCATTTGAGGGAAATAAAGAATTAAAACAAAAAACAGAAAAGCTTGGTAGGAATGAACTGAGGGACAATGAGCATGACACAAAACCAAGCAGTAGCCTTTACAGACATTGGAAGGGTTAGAGAAGGTAGTGAAGTAATGCAAACAATTAATACACAATCAAGGTGAGGCAAGACAATAAGAAGTTCATTCTCATGGCAGCCTGGTACTTCACAGTCCCACATGAAGCATTTCATGTCACGCATAAAATGCTTGGTAAGCACCATCTGAGGGACAATGAACCACCCAAGAAATTCTAAAAGTAGCCACAAAGACATAGGCAGTAATATTTCACACAAAGTTCACTAACCTCTTTCCGTTCGTCTCGTCACAAGGCTTCCCAGACACAGTTCATCAATCTCAAGCTTTACTTTGGGCAACTTTAAAGTGTGTTTCTCTTTTTAACATATGCTGAGAAAGTAATCGTTTAATGGGAAGGTCAACTTTGGAACAAATTATTCTTATAATGAAACTGGAAAAACACAAAAGAAAAGCAAAAGCCTCTGAACAGAAGAGAACTTGTGCTAGTGCAATGTCATTAAATTATCTGATATGGGTGCATCCAGGTTTATTCGATCTGCATCAGTGTGTCGGTCAATTATACCAATGTTACTCATTTGCAAATACTTGATGGCAATTAACCTTTCTATTTGTCTAATCAAGACATAGCAAGGACACATCTTATAGTGCTACATCATGTGAATTTATATTTCAAACAGGAAAAAAAAAACAAAATAAAACAAATACACACACACACACACGCACACACAGACTTGCACTTTAGGCCTATCTATTAACTGGAGGAGACATCACCCTAACTGCCACAACTGCTGCAACTGATCACTCGCTGCCACTCGAAAGACCACGAAATGGCTTGCGCTCTCACCAAGAAGGGGAATCCAAAGCGACTCCCAAGACGTCTCTAAACAAGGTGACAAATTATTTGCACGGAAGTCGCAACTTGGCCGCAACTTGGCCACAACTTAGGAGATGTCACAGAGATGTCTCCGAGACCGCCTGGAGACTGCAAACAGTCTCCACCAAAATTCAACATGCTCGACTCTCTAGGAGACCAGGCTAGTCTCCATAAGACTTCACAGAGATGTTCCAGAGATGTCTCCGCAAACCAGCAAGACTCGAGTCACCACCCTAGGTCCCCACCTAGTCTCCAAGCCAGTGAGATACCCACCTTTGATTGAGAGCTATTCTAAATTGAACACATCACATCTGAAGCCCAATAAATGATTCCACCACCTCGCTGTCATTCAAATAAGTTATCTCCAGCTGTACTCTTGTTTCCTTGTTTGTTTTTTTACCATCGAAAGCAAAACGACTTACAGCTAAAGCAAGCATATTATTGAGTCAAAGTGCTTATCACTCAAAATTGAAGCTCCACAGGGATTTCCCCATCTCTGATTTGTGAATTTGAGCTACAGTAGGCTACATCCTCTTTGACTTCAAAAGCCTATATTGTCCTTTTTTTTCTCTTTCTTTTTTTGCTCCCTGTGATTATCAAAAAGTGCAACTGGCATATCAAGATTTATTTGCGAGACATATATCCCACAATATATGATGAGTGCAAAAATCTCTCCTTTCTCGACTAAGATGCGGTGCGATCCAAAATCTTGCACTTTCACTGTGATGTAATTTGAGTCTGTGCACCATTTACCTCCACAAATTTCTCACTTTCGAATATCCCAAGGGACCCATCAGAACCAGCTGCATTACCTCTTTTTTTGTTTTCCTTTCATTTTTACGGGCATGAAGCGCAAATGTTGCTGGTCTCGAGAGGATCTCTGAAGAAAGATGAGAGCTGGAATCTGTCGACAGTTATTGTAACTCCAACTCAACCCAATTCCCTCAAATGAATGATTTGGCTGCACTGCATCTACTGAGAATGGGGGTGGTGGGGGGTGAGAGGGGTGGGATGCATTGTAAAGTTGAGTGTATTGAGATGGCAAGCAGTAACATCAGCAGTTATACCCCTAGCCCGTTGAGGACGAGTCCTGAGTATACTCGGACAAGCGTCTATGGGAAATGCGTGTTGTAGCAAAATCAGTCTGTCCTTAACGGGATAAAGTTTGATTTGTGGACTACTTTACTGCGGCTAAGTGCATGCAATCTCGCTCCTGCGTTGCCGAAATTATGGCATTCACGTTGGAAATGGACGGTATCCATGTTGGATCAGGATGTGTGAGAACCATGAAAGGTTCTCCACAGTGAAGAAAGAGAATGCCCGCGGCACGTTTGTACCGTGCGTGACTTTGCATCACGCGTGCCCAATCATTTCGCCCGAGGGCTGCTGCTAGAAGAGCACGTGTATGCGAATGTCACATCACTTCACGAAAGCTAGGTGGCGCCATGCAGTCGCACCCCAAGCTTTCATCAAATGAGGCATTGCTTCAAAGAGTAAAGCCTACGTGAGAGAGAGCGTTTGCTTCAAAAAGCAGTTGAAAATTAAGCGGGAATTCGTGTATCATGCCCCCAGAAAGTCAGTTGTCTCTCATCAAACACCTTTCAGTGTGTAATGAGTTTTTCATCTGTCATCGGTGGGGAAGAAACCATGTGTGGCTAAATTTGGAAATAGCAACAATGGCAAAACACCCCTTAGCATCAAAAAAAGAAAAAGAAAAAAAGAAGAGGTATAATATTGAGAAATTCCATATGCAACATGCACAAAGGAGATTGTTTGCCAATCCCAGGTATTGTGACGGCAAAATGCATTTTCACATCTGTCTCAAGAGCAACGGCTCCATACACCTGTTGCTCCTAGTAGAGGCAGAGAACAGATGATGAACAATAAGTACAATGTATTTCTAATTTCAAAGATGAGGTGACAGGTCTAGTGTTGTTCTGTGCCCTTGCAATTCTGTCCTTAGTCGCTAATATCAAAAGTATATTGAAAGTAAAATGGATTTGTTTGTCCATTTGTGTGGACTGAAATGTTATCAAAAGGAAAACGTGCACAGAGTTTGGATCACTCCTAGGTCAAAAATAATAAAATCATCAGAAGATTTACATTCAATTGTAAACATTGCTTTTTTCTCATCCCTCCAAATGAGTATTTGCAGAGCATGGAACAAACTGAAAATGTCTCATTTTACTTAGAATTCACTGCATCTTTTGCATGTATTGTTTACATCTCTGACAAATTTCACATAATCCTACCCCTTAAAAATCATGTATCTATGCCACACTGTTATGCCGTAAATCTACCTGCACACCCACTGGAATCATGATAATCTTGTTCGTTTTCCCAATGTCCTTACTTGTTTGTAATATTGTTGATCATGTGGGTTTTCTGTGTTTTGTTTTTTTAGAAACATTTATTTTTGTTTTGTTTTAATTGGTTCCCCCAATCAAAGTATGGTCTAAATAGATATCTGCAGTTCATAATCCCCCCTATCTGATTTATCCTGGGACCGGCAGCTGAACAAGCTTGATTTTAAGAACGCCCCATTATATTTCTCATACTACAACCATAGCCCAACTTTAAACAGACCTTTAGGTATATAGTGAGACACACTGTTGCACATTCCGGTGAAGTTTCATCCATTTTATGCTTTGTATAATATTTCAATTGTGTGATTGTATTTTTGTCTGTGCTATTTTTGTGAAAAATATGAAAATGAATTGAAATTGAAATAATGTGGTTTGTGATATATCCAGGATTCTCCAACATTACAAAATCAAAGGGTGGGGGGGGGGGGAGGGGAGGAGGGGGTCCAAAGAGTAATCAGGAGTTACCCACATCATAGGCATTTTAATATATTTTATTTTCTAAAGGAAGCCTTCTGCAGAATTAGGGAGGCTTGTAGCTCTACATAACACTGTCAGCTACACACTCCACACACTCCCAGGCATCAGAGCCGAAAAACCCTTGAAGTGCGTCATACATTATTGACATGAACACAGGGAATGAGTTAATTAGTACTAAATGGAAATGATGTTTTGACAGCTCAATATCATTAAAAAAAGGTTTGGCTTAGATGTTTAAAGCAAATTCTTAAAGCCTTTTCTTTCCATTTTTTCTTGTTTGTTTGGTTTAGTCAATTTTTGTCTTTGTCCTTTTTTGCTTCTGCTGATGGGATTACAGCGAACGACTGCCAATCAACAGTGGATTGAATGCATGCATCATCTCACGCCAGCCAATCAGCAGATGGCATGAGAGTTGGGCCACACCTTCTCGCTATAGTTTGTGGCGTTTTTGTTTGGGCAGTCAACATCGTCACCTGGAAACGGATGCTCTTGGCATTGCATGATTCTCTGCACTTTCATGGATTGAGCAACGCTTGATGAGCTCAGCCATGTGCTGAGCGTACATCCTGTTTTCCGAGAAAAACATCCAGCTCAGTGAATTAATGGGAGACGGTTAGTGATGCTGGCTGCTTTATTTAGCAAGTGGCCACTTATCAGCCCCCCCCCCCCCCCCCACCTCCTTATGTTGGTGATGGGACGATGCCCATGTGTGACAATGTTTTTGCGCAAAAATTATAATTCATTCCCACGTTTACGATCGAGTGTTTCTGTGATTCACATCCGGTGGACGGAACGTACATAACTTGCCGTAGATAGGCACTGCGTTTTTATAGCATACATTCGGTTTACCAAAGCCATAATCCGATTTCCGAACATTTGGCTCAATCAGTGCACGAGCTGCGGCAGATGACGCTGGCAGTCTCCGAAAATTGAAATACAGATTGACAGCAAAGAGCATTTGTTTTCCTTTTTATAACTCTACAAGGCCGCACAACAAAAATAACACTGGACTCATTTCAAATCATCAACACCCTTCTGTTCTGTAAATTTCCATTCTATCAAATCAATTCTGATTCCATAATGGTGATAATGATGAAGGGAGAATGCAAGAATATTGTCAAACAAAGCTATATTGTTCCAGCCTCCTGAAAGTGCATGATTTAAATTATGTCTATTCATTACCATGTGACACTGCAGCTGTATCTATTGCTTGTTTAAAACTCGGCATGCCATCTTTAAAGGTCTGAAACTATAATCCCTCAGCATGACGTAAATGAAATCAAAACAACAGGAGGAGTTACAGCTGTGTGCCACTAAACTTCTACGCATAAAGTATAACGTCCCAGCCACCAAATTCTCTTGTTTGGTACTATATCACAACAGTTTAAATTCTACTTTAAATTGTTAGTATCTTAAAAGGTGATAATAGGAAATCATCATTTCAATTTGGGCCTATTGTTGTTTAAATACATTTCTTTTTTTTTTTGTTGTTTCAGATATAATATTGAAAGAGTCTTTCGAGCTTAATCTAAGTAGTAAACTTCCAAACATTGACTGACTTGTAGATTCAAAAGCAAGTTCTTAGAAATACTATACATGGAAAGCACAGCTATTAAATTTTAAAAAGAAAGAAAGAAGGAAAATAAACAAAAAAGACTTGTTACGTCAACATTTTGATGGACTAACCCCATAATACTGGCATTGCCAGTAGCACATGAGCAACATTCAAACAGCTCAAAAAGACAACAGTTTCACTTCTTGTACAAGTCAGTTGAGCTGTTTGCAAAAGTAAAAATGTTCACAGCATGGGTTTGCATCTTCTCTAACTGCACTATGTGGAAGCAGGGCCCGACACTAACTTTTTTTCTCGCTGGTGGCCTGTTTGGGCCACTAAAATCTTCAAATATGAAATATTGGTGGTCAGAAACAGAAATGTAATGACCCAAAATAAAAAGAAGTATGAAAATTCATTTTGTATTTTTCACAATAGATGTCCAAGAAGGATATTTGGTGGCCTGACATCAACTTTTAGTAGCCCTAGGGCACTGGTCCACTGCTAATGTTGAGTCCTGGGAAGTTGTGATAGTCCAGCTAGGGGCTGGCGACATTCACCTTCAAAATCAGGAAGAATTCCAAGGGCAATCAAGGAGACAATTGCAGGTTACATACATCTCAATTGGCAAAAATAATCCCCTCAAGTAAGGGGTTTCTCATATTTTCTTATAATGTCCAGACATAAAGGTATATTGAAGCATGGGGATTCCTATATTAATATAATATGGACTGGCCTTCAGAATGGTCTCATATTCAAGTAATGTGCAGTTTAATGCTTCCAGGTTAGCGTCCCTGGTCAGTGACGCAGCATTAATCTGCACATTACTTGAATATGAGACCGTTCTGAAGCAAATCATTTTCACACAACAATAGATATACAATGAACTCTTGAATGAATCCCATAAGGATTGGAACAATCATCTCCCAGCATTTCCACTAATTCCCACTGATCAGTTACTAGCCTTCCCCTTTAACCTCTTGATGCTTTCATGCATCTACAAAAAAATAAATAAATAAATAATAAGACCCAAAAAGCTAGATGACAGCTCAAACTGAAGTGTATGATGCATCTCACCCTGATTTCAGGGCAAGTGAAATTCTCTTGGAATTGGAAGCTTCCAAAGAGCTGGCTCCTTCTTGCAAAGAAGAAACCTTCGTTCTACCTTAAAAAACAATACAAATGAACATGTAGTCTGCTAAACTATAACCTCACACAGGAGAATCTTGATGGGACTGACAGTCTTCAAAGTGAAGGGCGACTATTGAAGAAAAAAAAAGTGGTAGAGAATATTTCAGCATGCAGGGTGAAACTGGAATTGCTTCTCGTGAAAGTGAAGCGTGTCATTGAAGAGCTGAGACCATTACAGCTAACAGGGCAAATCTTGGGCTACAAACTTTGTACTTCTTGTAAAAAATGAGAGGTTGGGAAGAAGGAGGGGGGTGGGGGGATGAGGGGGGGGATGAGGGGGACTCAACAAGACTGGAGACAATGTGACAAATACTCTACGTAGGTCCGATGTGGGGCGAGTTCGTCGCATTAAAATCGAGCGGCCATTCATCAATCAGCACAAGTATTATCCCCTTGTGTCACATCATTTGCAAAATTATGGGTATGTCTGCTGCCGGGCTTGATTATGGAGAAAGCAGAAAAGGGAACAATGGCATATATTTCATTCCAGAAGCAAGAGCAGAGTGCTATCTTTTGGGGAGATATATACAGCATGCGATATGGGTGGTAATCACACAAGTGCGATTTTCCTCTATGCCTTTGTATTCATCAAAAAGAGGTGGTTTGACGAAAACGAGACAGAACTAAAGAAAAAAAATGTGCACATCGACTATCGGACAGTGATAACCATACATCTAAAGCTTGCAGTTGATATGCAGCGGCTGTCCTAAGTGTTTCTTGGAACATCACTGAGACTACAGTGTTAAAAACAAAAAATGTAATCGAAACATCTGATAAGATGCACTTACTGCTGAAAACTGAGCAGCCACGGAAGGGTATTCACTGAAGTAGAGGCCAACTCCGTAATCGCCATAACTGAAATCTGGAGAGAAACAAAATGGTGACAGAAACAAAGAATTGATGGTTAAGCACATACTTCATCATTTAAAGTGTCGCGTAAACATACGAGAGCATTGATATCCACCTCGTCATTCACGACAGTTAGTGCTTACAGCTGGTCCCAAAGACACTGCCACATCATGAGAAACATATCTCTCATACAGCCCTCCTTCAGTAGAGGGAGTTTTGATTAAAGAGCATAACAATCATGAACCAAATTCCCATGACTTGATACTTTTTCTTTCTTTCTTTCTGTTTTTTCAATTGTGCCTACAAGCCCACAGAGTAAGTCACCGCATCTAAAGTTAGATTCAAAGATGTGTGGAAATATGACTTGCTTTCCACCATTTTTTATGTAGTGCACTCCGGTAACCAGCAACTGTTATTGTCCCTCCAGTTCCACCCTGGATTATTCATCTCTTTTAAAGTGAATGATATGTTTTCATGTCTGCAAACATTTCATGTGCATCATCTTTGCAAAATGGATATTATCCCCATGGTGGGCTGCTACAGCAATGAGCATCTGGGCGCTGTTTCATGGAAGTTGTCGACAGCCCCGACAAGTTGTCAGTCTCTGATAATTTCAGCAATAGCCTTAGTTTTGATTGGCTGAGAAACTCCGGTCACTGACTGTTACTATGGCGATTGTCAGAGACGCACAACTTGTCAGGGCTGACAACTTTCATGAAACGGTGCCCTGGACAAAGCAAAATTCAAAAGTATATTGGCTTTGCTCCATCATAAGATGAGGCACTGCGTATTGGCCCAGTGCAAAGAGGGGCATATCTGTCATATGTTTGCTACCTGGGGTTTGAACCCACAACTTTGTGATCTTCCATCAAATAGTCTAACCACTGAACCAAACACATCTCATACACCTTACAAACAAGTCATAATGGCGATTGTCAGAGATTTACAACTTGTCAGGGCTGACAACTTTCAACACGAAGAAAGTTAGTATTCGTCCAATATCTGCCGTGAAAAATACCCTACAAACTATAAATCAGCAAACAAAGACAAAAACACACTAGAGAAGCACTCTGAGAGCGCAGACCTCCGCCAAGCATGCAAATCATTTTCACCACTGATCTTGTTCTTCGATAGAGATATCAGTGATTTCCACCCATGCATTGTGTGCTGAAAGTCACCTGATTTCCCAACATAGAAGCCTTTGTAACGTCATAAACCCTCAGCTGCATGGCGCGCCTCATCCCAGCAGAAACTAGAGCATGCACTTTAGTGCGCGCAGGCAAACCTCAGCCTGAACTCCCAAGTTCATTGACCAAAATATAAAAAATCCTTCATAAATTCCCCAAAAATTCTTGGATCACTACCAAACGTTAATCGTTTGTTACTTGTGTCATTCTCAACCTTTCCTGCAAGTTTCATCCCAATCCGTTAACTACTTTTTTAGTTATCTTGCACACGGACAAACTAACTAACAAACTAACTAACTACATGTAACTAACGAACGAACGAACAAACAAACCAACGGTAAAGAAAACATAACCTCCTCCCTTGGCGGAGGTAATAAGCACCAGTGCAAAGGTGCTTGGCACTGTGAGTGGGATGAACGAAACTTCAAGAGCATTGTTTGTTGTCAATATTTTCCATCTAAATGAGAGTGCTTTCATTTGTTTATCTCCATTTATACAGGCACTGAAAGACCTTTTTAAAAGGAAAAGAGCGGAAGTATTTTCTTGAATGAATATACATGTATATGGTCTTGGATCCAAAGTCTGCCTTGTGACATCACAAGCAGGAGAGTCGTGAGAACTTCATTCTTTGGAGCACACGCTACGCACCTTTGGCTTTTTTAATCAGAGTAACGGAAATGGGGGTTAAAAACCAAACAGACGTCCCAGCGGCAGGCAAGCGATGTGCAGCGAGCGGAAAAGTAAACACGATCTGATGTGAATTCTCGCCGGAGCCACAAACAATCACACTGGAAGCGCTGAGTGTTTTCAGGTGATGGATAAATGGCAATTTGAAGTGACGGGAACTCAGTCGGGTGCTGTACGATGTGCTGTCACTCTTCAGCTGTCTTGTCTTTTTTTTTTCCTCACAGTCCCCCAAACTCTTGTCTTCCCATCCATTCTGATATATCACAATCTAACACAATTCAACTCAACTGCCACACCCCCCTCCCCACACACACACCTACTACCTGCATTTGCTTGGTATCAGTCTATGATGTGTTGTTGGCTGGGTTCTTGTTCAAAATATAAAGAATGTTGGGTGCAACGCGTCACTTTATGATTATTTTTAGGAGGAACTACATGTGCATGATACTTGTGCACATTCATAAAAATTGAGATTTCTAATGCCCCAGAAGCAATTATGTGGCCATGAATTTCAACTGCCCGAACCATTCTACAGGCCTTTTTGTTTTAGACAAACACCAAACAAATGACAAACAAACAAACAAACAAACAAACAGACAAACAAAGATTGCTAGTGTGTTTTCCCTGTGCACCATCAATTTGAATAAGCCAACTTAAATGTTTCTGTTGCCATGGCAATCACTTGCCCCTCTGAGCAATCATGCCACCAGTTCGTTTTCATTTTGCGTGAAAAAGACCTGCATGCTGTATAATGCATCCAAGCACAAGACTTCAATAGGGTGTAAGTCTTTCATCCTACATTATGACCTGAAATATCAGTTTCCGTGGCGACCAAAAATTTCTAGAACTGTGCCCGGAGTGAAGCTCAGTTAAACCTCCTCTGAAACCACCTCCCTTTGCTGATTTCAGTCTGTTCGTTCTAACAAAGCACAAGATCATTTTGCAAACGATTTGAGCATTTAAAGAAATGGACTTTTGCCTTGTACGTATGAATGCAGAAACTCCAGTCCCCAAGCATATTCTAAATGGGAGATTCTCCCACCTTAAACCCTCCCCCCAGCAAACTGGAGACTCTGATCAAGTGAACGTACGCACAATATTATGTTTTGCGTATTGCGAATCACAAGTGCAGAATTGTTATGTTGGGCAAGCTTTATATATCCATGTATCATGTCGCCTTGAAATCATATGAAGTGCTTAGCCAACTGAGAAAAAAAAAGAGAGGTCATTTGGGAAATAGACACATGATCTAAGTACGAACCAGTCTATTGTTTCTGGCATTAAAACATTCTCCTGAGTCGAGCATGAGATCGGCATGAAAAACTGCAAGAGGACACTAAGCACTTACACCACAAAGTTGATAAACACTGTGTCCCATACCACCAAGAGCTCGGATTATTTCATATACAAAGAGCAATTTCAGCTCAACATGAAATCTGCAAAGTCAAAGAAAATGCATCCAGATATATAGCTGAGGTTTTACCGCAACCAGAAACAAGAGGACATGTTTTCATAAAACAGAGATTTATTGGTCGTTGCAGTATCTGTAAAAGCTGCATGGGATAATTCCGTCACATTATCCACCCAACCTATGTCCAATATTTCCTCTAACAGTTCATTATTCCCATGTTGGCACGCATTCCACTATCTAGCTGCCATTTTGCCCAACGAACTCGTATAAACATCTTTCAACCATCGCCCTGGGGGGGGTGTTTCATAAAGCTCTTCTTAAAGTTATGAACGACTTAAGAACGCCTGGTGATCAGTTCTTGTGCTTAATTAATTACTGAAATTCTTAAGAACGCCTGGTGATCAGTTCTTGTGCTTAATTAATTACTGAAATTCTGATAAGTGTAGCACATCAGAACTGATCATCAGTCATTCATAACTTTAAGAACAGCTTTATGAAACACCCCCGAGGTAGATCTAATCACAACTCATCGCCCCCTCAACCTAACACAACTGAAGCAATTGATGCAAGTGCTTGCACGCGTATGACATAAGAAAAGAGACTTTTATACCCCATTTATACACAGAGTTGGACCAAGGAGCACCCTTGGAGCGCTTCTCAGCTACTGTAAAAGTGGATATTTTCGCGTGACTAATTTTTCGCGCTCAGCCCGATAAGAAGAGTTTCGCATGTTTTTAATTCTGTGGAATCAAGACAGTAAGTACAGGAACATATAGCAAGCAAAAATATCCGCGTGCTTTTATTTTCGCGCTAGTTTCTGGTTGTGCAAAATGCGCGAAAATTTCAACACTGTGAAAATTTCCACTTTTACAGTATACTGCCTCTCTATACGCGTTCAGAATCCCTAAAAACATGGCACAACCTCTGTAGTTGTGCTGTGTTTACCTCAGATGATGGGGACTCTAAACAGTCACGGCACAAAGCACAAGCACAAGTCTGGGGTGAGTCTGGCGTAAGTCTGAAGTAAAGATACATGTTAGACAGCCCAGCCCAAGTCTAGCACAATCTCCGCAGCTTGTTCTAGACTCGCGCTAGATGAGGGGACTCTAAACGGACTCGGCGAGAACATGGCACACACTTTGGTCGACCTGCGCTGTTTTTTGTGTACATATGTGCATACGAGAAACTGCTGCCTCTCTCACAGGTATCCATAGAAACGTATGCCAAACTCGCGCTAGATGACCACCAGAGGACTCTAAACGGGGTCTCTCTCACCCCCCCCCCCCCCCCCCCCATTGAGTTAGAATGAAAAAAAAAAATGCTCATCATTTCACCTGGCACGTCCTCTAGAGATATAAGCTGTGTTTATCCCCAAGACACCAAAACATTTAGGCGGAAATTGAATGTACTAAATAGATATGGCGATAATATCACTACAAACTGTACCTTCTGTTGATGTGCACCAAAATCTTCATTAGATATCCTATCACGTCATGCATTAATACAGGGGTAGATCTAGCTTTTTGATAAAGGGGGAGGGGGTTATGTTTGGGTCATGACAAGCAGAAAATCAAACCAGAGATAAGGTTTTCACATTTTTTAGTGCCATTTCTCTCCCAAAATCAGTTGACAGGCAAAAAAAAACTCTTCATATATGTTGCTGCCACTTCTCTGCTAACATGCAAAAAAGAAAGAAGAGGAAAACCTCAAGGGACTTCCCCAAACTAAGTAAAACAAAACAATAAGGAGCCCAAGGGGGGGGGGGGGGGGGGGGGAAGGTTAACTACCTACCCCCCCCCTCAATCTACCACTTCTATCTTTCGCATCAAAACATCATCATCGCATTATGATACTGACTTTCAGAGGTACGGATGCAGTTTCTACATTATTGCCAAGTCAATTTTTAAAAAAATGGTTTGCAGTTTTTGTGTGCAAACCAACGGGAGAGTTTCTAATATGAATATTTCTGTTTAATGAAACAGTGAAGTAATCCTGAATAAAGTTCAGCTGTTTTTTTAACATAAGACAAGAAAAACAAAGAGCTGTCAAATCAGAAAGATTTGCAGAGTTTGATTGCAAAAGGAGTTAACTCCATTCTTGTAAATTTGAGATATTTGCGATTAAACCCTCTAAATAAACAAGTAAAACAGTAAAAAAAAAAATGGGACATTTTAGTCACAATTCCGATAATATTTCATGTCATGTAACAAGTGAGGTATTACTCAAAAGCTTGATTGTGGTCTTCCTGATGATGGGCTTCATTTAAAATGTTCAACAGTTTACCCGTTTTGCAATAAAACTCGATCATTTTCACATTGGGTCACAAGGTCAAGTGAGTAATGCATTTTTAGGGGGCTGAGCAGACTAAATAACAGATTCAGCAGCTCGGCATCAAATTGTGCAAAAGTCGGTTAGCATTAGAATTTGTGGTGACATGGGTCAAAGATCGCTTGGATGTATGGTATGATGATAAAATGTTGGCCAATCGGGACCCGGAATGATTATAGTATGACATCCGAGTATGCTTTCATAACATTTATTTCAAAATGGGTAGTTTTCAGCATAATAACATGTCTTTTTTTTTGTTCTACTTCTCTTTCTTTTTCCAGAAATCATGTCCTGAAATGCTTACAAAGCTGGTAGAGTCCCTGACGAGTTATGTGCACACGTGGCTGTTATCAGTGGTACCGCACAAAAACAATTACCACTCTCGCGACAGGCACACACGCCTAACAGGATACACACGCGTGCTACGTTTGCCCCTGCCGATAAAGACTACTGGAGCCAGCGGAGACCGCCGAGGCAGAATCGTAAAGAAACCTGTGCACATCGCTGAGGAGCTCTAACGAATTGTGGAGTAAAAAAAAAAAAATTAAAAAAATCCAGTAGTAAAGGATGGTAGACGAAAGGAGGGCAGAGGAGTGAAGAACGAGAGGCAGAGAAAAAGGGGGATAGGGTGAGGAGGAAGAAAGGAAGGAGAAAAGGAATAGGGGAGAAGAAGAGTTGAGGAGAGAACATTTGAGAGAGAAATGGAGGTAATAAATGATGGTAGAGGGAGGAGAGGGCAGAGGAGAAAAGAGGAAGTCGAGGCGGGACAGAAGGAACGGAGAAGAGAAGGAGGAAGGGAGAAAAATAATGTAAGGTGATAGAGTTGAAGAGGAATTAGGAGGGAGGGAAGGAAGGAAAGGCTTCAGAGGAAGCACGGAAGGGATGGGTAGCCTTGAGGAAATAGAAGAAGACCTGGCAAGTGGGGGTAAGGGGGAGGAGGGAGTGATGAGGGTAAAAGAATAGAAATGGAATGGCGGAGGGGGGATAGGTGGAGGAGAAAGAAAAGCTGAGGGACAGGGGCAGAAATGGGAGGGAAAGTAGGGGGCAAGTAGATGTGAGGGAAAAGATGAGGGGGAAAGGGGCAGAAATGGAAGGGTAGGGCAAGTGCAGGGCAAGTGCAGGAGAATGGAAAGTTGGAGGGAAAAGGGCGAGGAATGGAAAGGGAGGGTCAGGGGAAGGCAAGGGAAAGGGACAGAATGGGGGCAGGGACAAGGGCAGGGCAGGGGCAAGGAAGATACAGAGATGGGGTAGTGGTGGGCAGGGTTATTGCAAATATAATCATTGTAGATTCAAATTAAGATATTGTACAACAGAAGTGCCACAATATTTGATTCACAGCCAAGAATGTAATCTCCTTGCATCAAACTGCACAGTGCAGATGCAAGCAGGAATTTCATTTCTTTTCATTGATTTAAACATGAACCTCCAAGAGGATTTCATTCATCAACTCTACTAGCAATATCCTGGAGAGATCATACAAAAAAGAAAATGAAAAGGCACAGATCTTAACAAAAACAACAAAAGCTGGAGACACGCTTTCCTTTTGCTTTGTTTTGCCACAGTATTGCATAATCCTTTCTGACCTTCCTCAGTAATTTGTGCTCATTACTGATATAGCAAGAGAAGTCCTGCACTTTGCAATTGTTTTCAACATGCTCCAAGCATCTGGCAAAGGAAAGTCCTATATTATCTCATAGTGTGTGTGTGTGTGCGTGTGTGTGTGGGTGTGTGTGTGTGTGTGTGTGTGTGTGTGTGTGTGTGTCCCAGGGTTCAGAGATATTACATAATCACACATCCTAGTCTCTTTTGCCATTATCATCATTCTTTTTTTTTTTCTTTTTTATGGGGGGGGGGGGGGGGAGAGGAGGGGCAGGGGCAGAAATAAGTGTGAGTGTGCAGGTTCCTGCTGTAAAGTGGGTATCTCACTGGCTTGGAGACTAGCTGGGTGGCAACCTGATGGCGACTCGAGTCTCGCCTTGCTGAGTGGTCATGGAGACATCCCTGCGACATCTACAGGAGACGAGCCTGGTCTCTGGGGAGTTGCAAGAGAGTCAAACATGTTCCACTCTTTCCAGTCTCCAGCTGGTCTCAGGAACATCTTCCCGATGTCTCCTTAGTTGCGACTAAGTCACAGAGATTAATTCTGTCCATGATGTTTTCCGAGACATCTCTGCAACCATGCAAAGACTCATTGGTGACCTGCTGGAGACATCATGGAAACGTCTCCCCAACCGACACAATGTCTTGGAGGCGTTGTGGCAAAGTTTCCACGACTTCAACACAAATAAATTGTCACCTTATTTGAAGACGTACTCTGAAGTCGCCCTGGAGTCGCCATCTTGGTGAGAGAGTAAGTGATTACTTATTTTGTCTGTCGAATCGCACAAGTTGCGGTGACTAATAAGAAGCGGCAGTTGCAGTGACGTCTCCTCTAGTGAGATAGCCCTTTAACAAAAGACATTTAAGCACTTGTGCTCAAGGCTAGCAAGAACATGAGTATTTCTAGGGATTCACTCATTTACACACACCACTTGCAGAGGGCAAAAAGTAACATCTATTCTATTTTTGTTGCTCCATAAAATGATAACAACTCCATTTCCTGAGCTGCTTGCTACAGAGTTGTAGAAGCTTTGTGGGTAGCATCCCTCATTATTAAATCATCCACAACTTAACCACAGCAAATCTTGCGGTTAGGAGCATGGAATTCACTCATAGAACAGCACAGGAGCCTTCACATGTTGAAATCTAACTCCCTTTGGGGTCCCCTCTGATTAAAGTTAGCCAACATTGAGTCAACTTAAAGTTACGCCAGCTCATTGCGAAATTAACTCGTGAGTGTTGTCTCCATGAGGATCCCCCCGGGAATTACACATGTGTTACATAACTCTAGGACTCCCTCTTTCTCCCATACCCTTGCATGCCTGTGGAAAAAAGGGTATTTCCCCTCTGTAGACTTTCTGCCCAGGCTGTCTTGGCATTGACAAATTTCGCCCGCCGAGGGCGCACATCCTGCCGTCAAAAGCCTTGAACAAAGTGTGCAAGCAATCGGAATCCACCTGGGAGAATCTGTTAATCAAAGGTAATCAGGGGAAGACAGCAAACAAGCCTGGTGCTGTTCAAACTGAGTGCATGTGATTGGACATGGGGTCTCATTTTGTAGACTAGTCCCAAATGCCAGGCTGGCTGGAAGTGTACAGAAAACATACTCTGACGCCAGGCAGCTGCTCCACTGTATTCTTTGGCGCTCTTAAATCAGATCTTTCTTCTTCGTTTCTTTTCGGGGGGGGGGGGGGGGAAGGGGGCAGCAGGTTGCGGTAACATTCTAGTCGTAGCTGGATCTGTGAACATTGGTTGTCATGGTTATTGCTGCCTTTGTGGGCGAGAAACAGAAAGAGAGAGAATAGAATAGAATGGCACCGCTGCCTCAAAAAATTTGTTCTCCATGACGTGGCTTCGTCTTTTTAAAGGTTGCGTATCATTTTTCAGGACCGGAGAAAAGTGTTCCCAGTATTTTCTAGCCAACACAAATTAGGTTAGAGGTTGAAGGTTGTGATAACATTAACATGCTGGGGACAATGGCCGTGACTGTTATGTTTACATTTTCCGTTTTCACCACCAAATCAGGTCCAGCTTTTGAAGGCATCTTTTTTTGCCTGTGCTTTTTGCAGATCAAATAAAAGAAAATGCCTCCAGTGGGCCCAAGCCTGTGTAAATCAGAGTCAGGAAGGGAAGCTGTGGTTGACGAATATTCATTTCCAACCCTTTCTTTTCTCTGAAACAACAACAAAATAATTTTAACCCCCTCTCTCTCTCTTACTTGTCACGACCACTACATTAAGGTTTCACTGCCATCTTACGCATGGCAGCTTCCTGTGGTAGCTACTGGGTTAATCTGTCCCAGATTTTGGCTCAACTCTTGGAGATTGTGCTACTCTTATTTTAGCTCTGCAAATGATGCCTCCACAAAAGAAAAGCAACAACAACACCCAAACCAAACACCATTTTAATCAGATTTATGGCGGCAGATTTAGAATGTAATGAATAAATATAAAAGGCGATAAAAGGCTAGAAGGAAGAAAGGGACAGTATCGAGGTTTTGATGACAGAATCATATTTCCCAGAAATCTGACTTTGAAAACTTTACCAGTTTCAATAAACTAAAATAACTGAGAATAACCAAGAATCAATGCAATCTCTGTTGATACTTCTCTAGAATGCATGCTCAGATTACGTGCAAGTACTCATCCTAAAGAGCCTATCTCACTGGAGGAGACTCCCCCCAGCACTGAAGTGACTGATCAGCTGCTGCAACTCTTGCAACTCACAAGACCAGACAATGGCGCTCTCACCAAGGAGGTGCCAGGGACCTCCTTGCTCTCACCAAGAAGGCAACCCCAGGCTGACTTCTGAGACATCTCTATAAACAAGATGATAACTTCTTCGCTAGCAAGTTGTGGAGATGTGACTGGGATGTCTCTGAGACACCTTCTCAGTGGTGGAGATGTCTCCATGATGTCTCCGTTAGGTTGCCAATGGGTCCCCGGAAGGCCACAGAGACGTCTCTGAGACCTTGTGAGCCATATTAGTTTCCATGACTTGGCTGCGACTAAGGAGACATCACAGTCAAGTCGCGGAGACATCTGCAAGACCAGCTGGAGACTGGAAAAAGTCTATGAAATAAATTGAACAAGTTCAATTCTCCCACAATTCCCCAGAAACTCGTCGAGATTGCACGAGATGTTGCAGAGACGTCTCTGCAACTACAAAGATTGTAGGGTGATTCGAGCCACCATCAGGTCGCCAACTAGTCTCCAGCCCAATGAGACATAAATTGTCCACTTTAGTTTTCATTTTTTGATGCCTTGAACAAAACGAGAAGGCGAAAGGAATTTTGCCTGGAGAATGCACCTGTGAACAGAATCCACCCACTTGTGCTTGAATTGAATCTTCCCGCTCACGAACCCTACTTGGGCACTATAAACGACAGATCTTGCAGTAGCAGCTATAATATCTTCTTTTTTTTTTGCTCCCCTAATGTTTGTATTTCTCGGAAGTTGATTTCCCATCTGCGATACCTGGACACACAAAAAACACACACACCTCCAGCCCTCTCTTTATCCCCAGATCTCGGATTCTGGAGGCAAAAAGTCCTGGATGAAACCCAACAGTAGGAGAATCAAGTACAACACAAACACCATCTGACAGACGCTACAATGGGTTGGAGGGAAGCTTGAAATGTCATTTACTCTTTCTGATACGCAATCTAGATCCAGAGGGCAGTATTCCATTGATCTGCAACCCCTCTGCGGAACGCTGGAGAAACATAAGGATGGTGCTCTTCAAGCTCTGTAAGAACTTGTCTATGATCTTGTACACACTGAAACTGGGAGACACATTTCCTGTCGAATAGAGGTCATCGATTGGCTATGGGACTTTGCATCGTAACAAGCTGTCAGTCACTTATTGTTGCTATAGCAGCACAGATCCCTTCTATTTTATTTTTCTTCAAGAATGTATTCAAAATACTCTCACGTCACATTCCCATCTTCTCTTTATTTTTTTTTCCACCCAGTATCACAACACCAACTATTATAAATCACTGCATTCACATTGCAGATTTCTAACTTATACACCACAGTGCAGACATTGCTGAGTAAAAAAAAAAAAAAATGGAAGAAAAAATGAAAAAGGAGACAGTCCTAGACATGAATCAACCAGAACCGAGACTTGTGGTGCAAGCTATTTACCGGTCATTTTTCTCCTGCATTCTTCAAATTCTAGGTCACAGTCAACAGTCAATTCTCTCAGCAAAAAGGAAAGAAAAAAAAAAGAAAGGGAAAAAAATCTGCAACATATTTGTGTCATGTTAAAGGTAATGTGTAGTGTCCAAATGACTGCAGAAAGTGTTGAGTTTGCTCTAAAAGAAAGACATATATGCACACGAAATGTGTGAAGTAACACTAGGATAGCATGATTTCACTTGGGTAATGATGAAAACAAGAAATGTTACCCCAAAACGGTACACTGGAAGTATTCCATTCTCAGAGCATTCCCAATCATGGTTGCTTTGTGATGTTTTCGAAATGATTTTAATACATAAATTACAAAATATCGTGCCACTGCAGTGTCCATTCCATGAGAATGAACTGCATGCGCTGCTTGTTAGCTGCTGTTAGCTGCTGTTAGGACATGTTTCGATTATCACCTTCTAGAAACATTCAACCTACAAACCCGTACTTGGAAGGGGAGGGCACTTCAGGAATATAAGTTGGGTACACCTACTTTTATCATTTCACATGTTGGATCTCAAAATACTCTAAAACTTCTCATTATCCTGACAGATGGCATCCGCCAGACACGTTTCTTGGTAAAGTCTCTTGATATATATTGCAAACAATTTCAAAATGGCAGATGATGAATTTTGAGTCCTTCTCAGAACAATGTTTCAGCTTTAAGTATGGAATGTTTTCTCGAACATGGTGAGGAGTAGTGTGAAATTGCAGAGCACCAACCTTGGAATGCCCGACACCATTGAAATGTTAAGAGTGGTTAGCTCTTGTGTGGGTGTCTGTTTGTGCATTTTATGTACGAATGTGTGTAAGAGGACGCAGGACATTTTGTTGCTTTGTATCAAAGACCCCGTTTACAGTGCGGGGCTGAGCCGAGCCGCGGCCGAGCCCAGCCTCAATTGCGGGGCCGAGCCCCGCAATTTTGTCCGTTTACACTGCCGGGCTCGGCCGCGCTTTTGATTCAAACCTTTCAATATTTTGTCGTAGTGGCGCTCTGCTTGTAAACAAACGCAATTTGGTATAGTCTGGTTTTCAGGCCCTTTGCCAACTGGATTCCGTGGTGACAAAGTCGCCGTTCGGGCAAAGGCCTTTGCCAAAGGAAAAATCCTTTGCAGGACAAAACCACCTTAAACTATACTAGCTTTCAACGTTGAGGGGGTTAATATCCTGAATAGCGAAATAGTACGGGGCAGAGGGTTTGGAAGCCAGACTAAAATTGGCCGCGCATTTGGCCCAGTTTGCGTTTACACTGAGAAAAGGCCGGGCTCGGGCTCTGGAAATCACCTCCAAAGCGAGGCCAAATGCGCGGCCAATTTTGGCCCCGCACTTGGCCTTTGTGCATTTACACTGAAGCGGGGCTGGGCCGAGCCGCGGCCGAGCCTCGCACTATAAACGGGGTCATATACGTCCCTTCCCTCCATCTTTCTACATGACTGCACAATTATTACTCATTACCAGGACTACTCTTTTGATTTGTTCATTTTGCTATGAGCCTTATTCTAAATAGTGACTGGTCCACAGGTCTCAGTGGCACACTGACCAGCAAGGCTCCTCAGGAATTCACTATCAAAAGCAAGTCAAAGCATGAATTTTTCATTCCAAATTAAAATGAAGAAATAAACATTACCGGTATTCAACTTTCATTAATCCCACCCCCTCCCCTTACACACACACATACGCGTCTATGGTGGAAACCGAGGACCTGTTTTACCCATAAGAATTTTACCACATAACCGAGGACCTGTGTGTCAGTAGGACTCTTGTCAACCGAGGACTCATTCGTACATGTATGTATATTACCATCCAACCGAGGACTTATACAATAATGCTAATCTAGGACCTACAAACATGTACCCCTACATGCAAAAGCATGCAAAAGCAAACCGTTTGGAATGGTCTGCGTACCGTACCGAGGACATCCTCAGTTCTCTGTGTGTCCTCAGTTTAAATGTAAAGTTTGTGTGTGTGTCCTCGTTTTACACCATGGGTAAGTGCATGCACGCGCACGCACGCATATCCACAATGATAAAGCATTTCAAATTCACACATACTTATTTGGTCCAAAGGCATCCCCATCTTACTTGCATGTATTGGAAACTGATGGGTTGCGACCGTTGTCGCCTACCATTGGTAGTCACTTGTGAAGATGCAATAGAGCGGGAAGAAAGGGGTGGGAGAGGGAGAGGGAGAGGGGGAGGGGGAGGGGGAGGAGGAGGAGGAGGAGGAGGAGGAGGAGGAGGATGGGAGAAATCATCCAGCGAATCATTCACCCATTGTTCCTGTTGTTACAGTAGACTGGGGGGTGGACACCGAAGATGACATTGTCAGACAAGGCTAGAGATTAGAAAATAGTATTCAACTTTTTTTCCAACATTAATGTTGCACACACACACATACATAGACTCTGCTTCCCCCTCTACTTTCTTTCTCCGACTGCCATAACCTATAAACCATTCACCCCTTTGCACAGTGACTCGCAAAGTTTTGGGTCAGGGCAAGCCGCCGCGCCGTGTGTGCCGCTCGCTGCTCCGCGGAAGGAGGGAAATCGGGTTCCCAACAGCAGAATGAAATAACATAGGTCAAAGGTCACGGCCCTCCCTGAAGCCAGCAGACTTGGAGAGAATTAGGTGTGAGTGACATTAGGCTTGGGAGGCGGCCAAGAAGACGTCAGAAGGGGCCCCTGACGGAGGGACTCTATAATGGGATGGAGCAGAAGTGAACATGAAGTTGTTTGGAGGGAATATGAGGTGGGAGAAATTAGACAGAAGATCTTTTTCTCTCTCTTCATCCTCCTTTTCCTCTTCCTCCTCCTCCTCCTCCTCATCATCATCTCTCCATCTTTATAAGGGATTTCACCAGCAAGCAATCCATCCTGCGGTTAAAGCCTTAACGTGAAATGCAGATCCATGTTCGAAATGACTGTAAGATCAACATGAACAAAACAGCAAAAGTTTCATGAAAAATTTGCACACCAAACTAGCAAAGGTCACAAGGTCATGTATCTTCCTGGAAAAAATGGTGTCTGTCATATTTCTCCCATTCACTTGTCCAAATCATACAAAAAAATAGAAAAATATTGTTTTTGGCCACTAATCTAACAACTTCAATCCCCCACCTTTAGTTAAAGCCATCAATACTGATTTAATTACAATTCTAGAATTAGTTTAATTTAAATGAGATACAAAATATGATTTCATATAAAAAACAAAGGTGAAATTCAGTGGAAATTTTAATGTACGTCAACATCAATGCTTCACAAATAAATACATCAAATTTTAGGAATCATTTTACATCAATGGTTATATCCTATACTTACTTAATTCATAATGTTATGTTTGTGTTATTACAATCTATCCAACTCAACTTGGCCATGACATGGAGTTTTGATTCCATATCAAGAAATAAAGATGCTACTGGTAATTCATTCTTACTGAAAAAATGTTCAGTTTGCACCCTGTGGTCACTCCTAAAAATGACAGTGTTGTTGTTTTTGTTTGTCTGTTTGTTTGGGGTTTTTTTCAGCTTACACTCATATGAAAATAATACCGTCTTTTTCACAAACTGAATATTGTCAAACCAGAAAAGCATGCATGCATTTTAATTTCACGAGAGCAGAGTTTCAGGAAATTAAAATGCACAAGAAAGTTCTTGTCTGCACCATATGCAGTGAAGTCCAGTGGCAGTCTGCGAAAATTTCACGGCACAAAATTATCTTGCTTTACAGAACTGCGTCTCAATCGATCCACACATGAGAAACTAGAAATGTTGCTATGGCGACTAGTATGCCTCCACCATAATGCATGGTTCTCCTAATAGGTCTATAGTACAATGTCTTGACAATGGGTGATGACAGTTTCACATAATTGGCAAAATATCAAAATGACAGGCTTGTCACAAATATGTTGAATGTTCATGAACTAGGTTTAATTGGATGAATGGCTATATTGTCTAAGAGCGCTTTGGAGTTTTCAGGAATTTTAATTGACTTTTGACCCTTTTATAAGTTTAAGGAAGAAGTGAAATTCAGCACTTTCACTCAACCTTTGACCTTTTGGCAAGAAACTTCCAAGAGAATCTCTATGGGTAATACATGCATACACTAAGTTTCAAGAAAAATCCTGCAGGCACTGCATAGATAAGAAGGAAATAGTGAAATTTTGAGCATTTGACCTTGACTTTTTGACCTTTGACCATGAGCATGTGCACCCAAAAGTTGATAGGCACAACTTCGCCCACTCATACATATACATGCCAAGTTTCATTAGGATACCTCAAATGGTTTTTTTGTTATGCTGTCCACAAAATTGATTACGGACGGATGGACGGAAGGATGGACGGACAACCCGAAAACATAATGCCTCCGGCAACACTTCATGGCAGAAGCATAAAAACATGTGTGATCTCCATCAATGAGTGAAGCCTGCAGGTTTTGTAATAACACTAACGGTAATGGTTGTCTTGGTAGTGGTGATGGTGGTGATAGATTTGGTGGCTGTGGCGTCTGTTGCCGCTGGTGACGGCAGTTGTTGTTATTGGTGGTAATGGTAGCATATTTTGTGGTTGACCTGTTGGCTGCTGTTGCTGTTGTGGCAGGTGTTGATAGAGGTGGTAATGGTGGTAGATTTGGCATCTGTGCCATGGTGTTTTTGCTGTTGCCAATGGCAGCTAGGTGCTGGTAATGGTGGTATATTTGGTTTTTGTGGTGTTTGTTGCTTTTGGTGATGTCAGTTGTTGGTGGTACAGGTGGTAGATTTGGTGGTTGTGGTGTTTGTTGCTGTTACTGATGGCAGGTGTTGGTAGTGGTGGAAAGGGTGGCAAATTTGGTGCTTGCAGTATTTGTTGCGGTACACTGATTGTAATTGTTGGCGGTGGCAATGGTGGTAGATTTGGTGTTTGTGGCACTTGTTGGTGATGACAGTTATTGTTGACGGCGTGGTAATGATGCTAGATTTGGTGGCTGTGATGTCTGTTGCTGTTGTTGTTGGCAGGTGTTGGTAGTGGTGGCAATGGTGGTAGATTTGGTGTTTGTTGCTGTCAGTGATGGCAGTTGTTGGTAATGGTGGTAGATTTGGTGGTTGTAATGTTTGTTGCTGTTGCTGAAGGCAGGTGTTGCTAGTGGTGGAAAGGGTGGTAGATTTGGCATTTGTGGTGTTTGTTGTTGTTGGTGATGTCAGTTGTCGGTGTTACTGGTGGTAGATTTGGTGGTTGTGGTGTTTGTTGCTGCTGTTGATGGTAGGTATTGAGGGTGGTGGTAATGAGGGTAGATTTGATATTTGTGGTGTTTGTTGCTGTTAGTAATGACAGCTGTTGTTTGCAACATGGTGGTAGATATGGTAGTTGCAGTGTCTGTCGCTGATGGCAGGTTTTGGTAGTGGGGGCAATGGTGGTACATACGGTGTTTGAGGTGTTTGTTGCTGATGGTGATGTTAGTTGTTGATTGTGGAAATGATGGTAGATTTGGTGTTAGTGGTGTTTGTTGCTGTTGCTAACAGCAGGTATTGGTAGTGGTGGAAAGGGTGGCAGATTTGGTCGTTGCAGTATTTGATGGTAGTTGTTGGTGGTAGCATTGGTAGTAGATTTGGTGGTTGTCATACTTATTGCTGTTGCTGACAGCAGTTGATGGTAGTGGTGGTAATGGCGGTAGATTTTGTGGTTGCTGTGTTTGTTGCTGTTGATGATAACAGTTGTCTGTGGTGGTGGTGCTGATGGTTGTAATTATTGCACCTGATGTTACAGAGGTTGTTATAGTTGTTGGTGGTAATGGTGGTACATTTTGTGGTTGTGGTGACTATTGCTGCTGTTGGCGATGACTTTGTTTGTTTTTTTCTTGGGTGAAGCTGGATGTGCTGGTTGCCTTGGTGACAGACGACAGCAAACGTAATGTTTAGCAAGCAGGTTAAGTTGGGATTGATTTATATGACTTATTGCTTGGCCCCCCACCATCAAGAAACTCCTTCCTGTGAAAGCCTTAGTGTAGCTTTGGGAAATGACTGGAGAAGAAATGTAAACAATCCTGTTTCTTTCTCTCCCAATCTTTTAACACACACAGAAATAGACATCTGATAACACATACACCAGGAAAGTCTAGACAGGTATCGAAGGACCAAATATTTTGACAATAAACATATCAGATTATGAGAACATAAGAGATTTCCGTCAGTAGATTCTCTCCCTGGTTATACTTATTTCAATAAAAAGTTTTCTGGTCCTCAGGATGTAAATATATGAGAAATGCAATGTAAATCATTTATTACAAATCCAGCAGTTCTCTTGCAACTAAGTGTTGCATTGATACACTAACAGCTTGACTGTACTTCACTGCAAGAGGAGTAAAAAGAAAAAGACAATGAAGAAAAACAAAAGGAGAAAAAGGCAACATTGTGGAGAAGGGAAAAGTAGAAGATGAAGAACCTGAAGAAAAGATGAAGAAGAAATGGGGTTCATAATGGGAAAAATACTGGTATACTATTGGCCCTTGATATGCTGGCCTACTGTACTGTATATCTGGGGGCAAGAAATGTCCAGAGCAAGCAAACAGAATGGCATTGCAGAAGAAAAGCCTGTAGCGGTCAAGGAAGTTGCAGAAGGGCTCCACCTGGTGAGGAAAGCTGAAAGGATGACTCTTCCAAAGTTCCATCAAACACAAGAATGTCCCAGAGCTGGGAGAACTATCCTGAAAGTGCTTCTGATGCCCCTCGGGCCACTTACAGTATCTTATTCTATCCTATCCCACTCTATCCTATCTTATCCTATCCTATCTTATCCTATCCTATCCTATCCTATCTTATCCTATCCTATCTCATCCTATCCTATCCTATCCTATCTTATCCTATCCTATCCTATCCTATCCTATCCTATCCTATCCTATCCTATCCTATCCTATCCTATCTCATCCTATCCTATCCTATCTTATCCTGTCATATCATATCTAATCCTGTCCTATCCTATCCTATCCTATCTTATCTTATCCTAGCATATCTTATCCTATCCTATCTAATCCTGTCCTATCTTATCCTGCCCATTCCTATCCTATATTACCTTATTACATCGCATCCTATCTAATCCTGTCCTATTTTATCTTATCCTATACTATCCTATCCTAATTATCCTATCCCATCCTATCCTATCATTTCATGTAATTTCATTCACGAAAAGTGAATAAATGAAATGAAATAAATGTCCTTTAAACCAAAATCACTGTTTCATGGAAAGGTGTGAAAGTTCATATTTTCCACAACTTTCACAGCTACGTCAAATCTTAGAGAAACTTCGCCCGTTGAGTTTTGACTGTGGAGTCAGTTTCACTTCAAGTCTGTGGAGTTCAGTTTCACTTCAAGGATTGTGGTGGCACATTTGTGCAGCAGTGAACACACTGGCAGCAGATGTGGAAAACCTTCTTTAAAGGGAATGTCTAGTACTAGTAACTGATCAGTGGAAATCAGTGGGGATGCTGTGGATGATTGTTCCAATCCTTATGGGATTCATTTAAGAGTACATTATATATCTATTATTGTGTGAAAAATGTTTACTTCAGAATGGTCTAATATTCAGGTAATGTCCAATTTAATGTTTCCAGGTTAGTATGCCTATACAGTGACGGGGCATAAACTGCACATTACTTGAATATGAGACCGTTCTGAAGCAAATAATTTTCACACAACAATAGATATATAATGTACAGTTAAACTCGCCTAAGTCGACGTCGCATATGTCGAATAATCGCGCAAGTCGAAGATTTTAAAAAGTCCCGATTTTTCCCCATTGACTTACGTGTATTAATTCACTCACAAGTCGAATTTTTTAAGTCGAATACTCGCCTAAGTCGATGAAATTCCAAGAACACTTTCACGGAAAAACCATTGAATTCTCTGTGCCTAAGTCGAATGAGATTTTATTGTGTAATAAATCACTGTCAAAATCATGAGACGACAGTTTTTTGTTTACATACAGTATATACCAAAAGAAACTTTGCGTTAAAAACATTAACGTTTCATTTACGCAAGCGGTTTCACCTGAATCGTTATCAACGCAAACTAACGATCGGGAAAATTAACGTTTGTAGTAACGATGAGTAACAATCCCAAGCGCAAATTAACGATGTTTCGTTGACATTAACGATAGTAACGCAAGAACTCACGCGAGATTTTGGTTTCCGTTACCCAGACCTGGTGAAAGGACGACGTATCGCCTCTGCCGAGTGTAGCGATCTATGCCTTATATACTTAGCGGAGTCTTTTCGCGAATCATATCACGATTTCGCGAATGGTTAATATGCGACCGGGGTCACCAAACACGCACGCCGTGCCAACAACAACAACAAAAAAAAAGCCGGATGTTTGCCTTCAGTTTTGGAAATGAACAGCGGTAACAATCGGCTCCATAAGATGCTAGAATAAAATTTTAATGTCAGATGTTTGCTCTTAATTTTGGAAATGAATAACGGTAATATTCAAAGTGGATAAAGCGTCTTGCTGAAGGGCAAATATCGGGCACACCGCTCCAGCTCTCAGCTCCAAAGTAGACAACATACATGTACATTATACACGTGTATGCGTGGTGTAACTGTAAGTCGATTTTATTTCGACTTACGCACAAGTCGAAACTCGCTTAAGTCGATGTGTTTTGCTCAGTCCCGAGAAGATCGACTTATGCGAGTTTAACTGTACTCTTAAATGAATCCCACACGAATTGGAACAATCATCCCCCAGCATTCCCACTGATTCCCACTGATCAGTTGCTAGCCATCCCCTTTAACCCTTAACGTGCCAGGGCACAACTTGGCTATACTCACTGAGCTTCTTCGTCAGCATTCATTAATCCATCCAAATTTGTCAAGCTGTCAAGTTAGCAAGCTCACTCAGATGTAGCAATAGGTCCGTTCACAAACAATGAAAATCGAAATTACAATCGCGATCCAAATTTCGATTTTTTTTTCCGACCGTTCATACACAGGGAAAAATCGCACTTCACAGCAAGGAAAGAACGATCTGTGGTCAAATTGCACATGCGCGAAACTTGCATGACCGAAGACTGACCCCGCAGTCCCAATAATGTTGACGTTCAAGCGCTACGAACGATGGGATTAAAAATACCGATTTCCGAATCTCGATCGCGCTCACACACACAATGCTTGGCAAAATAATCACGATTTTTCTGAAAAATCACACTAATAGTGCGAGTTGGATCGCGATTAGGATCACGAAAATTAGTGAGATTTTTCTTTCCACACAGGAAAAAATTTCGAAATTTTGATCGCGATAAGAAAATAAATTTTTAAATCTCATGTTTTCCCTTGTGTGTGAACCGGCCTAATGTTTCTTAGTCCAAACATGATGACCAAGGTGACACGTACAATAGAGGATTGGGAGGGGGAGGGGAGGGGAGAGGGGAGGGGGTAGGTAATCTCCAATAACTAGTAACAGATGATAAGTTACCAGACTTCTGTGCCAATTGGTGAAGAAAACACTCCAGTATGCATGCCAATCCTCGAACAAAGAACAGTAAGGGTTAAAGGAACGGACCACACATGGTGGTTTGGAAGAGGGGGAATTTCTCAACATCAATTTTTGCACTTCAAGCTAGTTCAGGGTCAAGGACAACCACAAAATAAAAAAGGAAAAAGAGAAAAGAGGAAATTTTGACACAAGGCATCTCTAACTCAAGGTGCGCCCTTCCATGGTCAATCTTCATCAACCTAATTCTTGCAGCCTCCCTGCTCACTCCACCATATGCTTTGCCACACCAAACAACCAAGGTATAAGGCTACCACATTCTTTTGCTGGATTTGTAAGTTGACTGAACTCTTGCTTCAAAAAAAAAAACCCTATAGAAAAAAAAAACACACACATGCACCCTCCCACCAGTATACCATGTACTCAACATTCCACATTTCACATAAAACCTCAAAACCACACACACATCTTCACAAACACACACACACATACATATACACACAAAAGTAAACATGTCAAGTACACAGTAAGGAAACAGAGGGTCAAAATACACAGAGGCAAGGAAAAAATGATGAGTAACAAACCCCTCCCCCTGCGCCAACCAACCCCTCCCCCCCCCCCCCAAAAAAAAAAAAAAGGAAGGAGAGAGAAAAATATATAAAATCAAAGTCCGTCTGTCAACAGCATCTCAGCCAGCATTCATGTTGGGCAAAAAAAACATTCATGCAGAGATGTGGGTAGCGGCTCACACAGAGCTCTGGAACCACTTTCACCAGGTCGGCAGCGGCAAGTCGGTCATGCCCCCCCCTACCGTTGTTGCGGCGAACTAATTCGGGTCGTAAACACGCTTTAAAGTCCCAGTGCAGATTTGCCGAGGGGAGAATGCATGTATGATGCAAACGAATGAGTAGCTCCGGGGTTTGCTTCATATTTAACTCATTACAACAGCACAGCAAAATCTTCATAAGGTCACAAGTACAACAAAAAGTTTTGCGAACCTGCTTTTCGGCATGTCAAAGGTCAAAGGTCAAAGGTTTACAGATGACCCAGCTGCAAACCACTGCAGACCAAAAAAACACATTGACGCAATGTCCACAAGAACATACTCTCCAGTCATGTTTCATATTTGGTTCAAAGGGGAAACCTGGAACCTAAAGAAGCATGGTACATAGTATGTGAGGAAGTTTACATTTTTCATTTGAAAAAAAAAAAAAGCATGCCAATATTTTCTTCTTTTGAACGAAGATGAATTACACAAAATATGAGGAAAAAAATAGTATTTGGCAGCTCTGTGATGACGATCCACTCCAAAAGAGGAATGTTCTATTTGTTTGTTTACAAGTACATTTCCCATCATTCTGATTCCAGCACTCTGACCTTCACCTTAAACAGTACTCCCATCTTAACATCCAAGTTTATCTTTAAGTACCTGTTACAGTTTGTGCAAAAAACACCTGGCATGCCAAATGGGAGGCTTCATAGTGTCTTTAACATGATTCTGCTCGGTAAAACACGTACCAGCTTTTTCAGGTGTCTTCCAGTCTTTTGAAAACCGATTCGAAGATGAAGTGCAAACACGTACAATGTTACTCAATTTGAGGAAGATTCTTCAAACAGCAAACGAGAGAAACACACAAATCAAAACGGACACCCCCTCCCCTGCACCACCCTATGGCCATAATGTTCAGTTGACCCAACGGTGACCTTCTTCAACAGCAGTTATTGTTACAATCATCATATTTTTTTTTTTTCTTGCTGTCACACCTGCTCTGTCTTTCTGAATTACTTTGTGGGGAAAGTAACTGATAACATGTGGGATTAGTGGGACGCATCTCAAGATTAAAGGTCTCTCGTTTAATAAGCAAATGCAGGCTTCTGTTCACGCGAATCGGTTTGTACATTTCAAAATGTTTTGCTATCTGAGCCACATGTGCTACACACATTTTGGATGATATTTCTTCAGTTTAAAGCTGCTACATCACTAGCATTCAGGATTTCTTTCCTTTTCTGTTTTTTTTTTTTTTAATTCCCATTCACATCCCATTTTTTTTTTTTTCAGTGCTTGGGCACTGATAGTTTTAAAGTGATCTTGCATTCAGTTTTGGACAATTATCCCTGAACAATTTAAATACCCTGTTCCTTCCCCTGACCCTAACCCTAATCCTAATCCTAATACTGAACCTAATCCTAACCTTCACTCAAAATTCTCACCCTAAACCTAACCCTAACCATAATCTTTACTCTTACCTTATCACTAACCTGTATGGCGGGGGGATGGGGTAATTATCTTGATATGTGACCCGCTACAACAAAAGGATCCGAAAGTCGGGGAAGGACAATTTTCTGAAAATGGCATGACATTATTCCCTTACTCTTCTACTTTAATTTCATATATAGCACAACTCATGAAAGTACTCGGTAGCGCAGATATCGATCATTTCATTAGCGCATGTCAAGTAGTTGAGGGAATTTGAGTTTCGAGAAAAACGCCTTCAAAGTTTTCCTTCTGACGCTATCATGATCAAGGGGAGACGAGACAGTTTTCACTGCTCGACAATAGAAGGCATGCTCCAAGCGACCTCCGCGATGTTCATTCAAGCTTATCGCCAGCGGTCTACACACAACCAATCAGTAATAAAGATGCCACGCACTGACCAATAAGATCACCCCCTAGTTGCTAGGGGCGGAGTCTAGCTGCGGCGCTAAATTGAAATCTTCAGACTCGTTTCTGTTACGCTGAAAGTCGGAAAATCATGGCCCAGAAAAATGCTGATTTCTTGCCTTTCCACAGATCATTTAACTTCGAAATTTTGGCAGATGATAGACAAAACATTAGGCTACAAGATTATGCCAAAAACAGAAATCCGATTGTTTTGACCGATTTTGATGATGTCACTTCAAACTCGATTTTCTCGGCTCGGCCGTTAGTGACTTTAGGATCCTTTTGTTGTAGCGGGTCACATATGCTTTTATTCAGTTGAACAGATGTGAATGGACAAAGGTAATCTGAACTGATTCCTTTCTTGCACCACCAAGGGGAGGAGATACCAGAGAGTACCGGACAGCTTTGGAAGTAGTCTCTGGCTCAGAGTCTAAGATGCTTATTAATCAGTTCAAGAAGTGCCTTTAAGCTACCCAGGGAGCTGATACATTGTATACATGTGTTTTGGGTCACGCTGCGTGGTGTAGTACTTTTGACTTGCTGCATGCTGGGTGTATGTACAATATGTACAGTATGTAGATATAGGTTTCACCCATTATGGAGTCTTTAAATGGTGCGCTCAGTATGAGGGGCCAAAAACAGAACTGAACGAGGAGGATTAACCCGTTGAGGACGAGTCCCAAGTAGTAGTATACTGGGGCCAGTGTCTATGGGAAATGCATGTTGTAGCAAAATCAGCCGGTCCTCAACGGGGTTAAGCGGACATAATACCATACATGTATAGGCCATATAAATATATAGACTAGTGGCTCTCTTGTTTTTTTTAAACAGCTCCCTAAGGAAACAATCAGATCAATGTGGCTAGAGTTTTGGGCTGTAATACATATATATGGGGCATCAAGTAATGCTCATCGTTAGTTACACTGGTCTCTCAAAAAAACAAAAACAACTAGGAAAGCACTCCGAGGGGGCAGACCATGACATACATATACTGCGTAAATATATACACACTCTGGCCGCAGCATTCAATAGGTTCTTATGCAGTATCACTTGAAAATCCATTTGTTTGTTTGTTTTTGTTTTGGGTTTGTTTGTTTGTTTTTTCCAGGGGAGAAGTTTGTAGTACAGTGTACTGGTAATACATGTAGTTACTGCTGTGTCTTTAAAAAAAAGCCAGACTGCATTTATACAGCACTGACAGTGATGGAAGAAAAAAAAAACTGTCAGGTGGTATAGTGATGAAAACATGCAGTGTTACTGTCAACAGGTGCACTAAGTAATAATACCTTGCAAGTTCATGACATTGTGAAGAAAAATGCCTATTTCAGCATACTGGTGGTATTACTGGGGATAGATCATAATCATAAAAAACTCTGTTCTGTATTTTGTTTGTTTTAATTTGTTTTTTTTTTTTTGTTTTTAGAGAGAGAGAGGGGGGGGGGGAGGGATAGGGGAAGAAAAGAGTGGGGTTTACCAGGGTGTCAAACGAAACAATGTCAGAAAACATATATATATATATATATATACACATATATATAAACATATATATATACATATATACTTACAGACTTACGAACACAATCATATACCAGGTAGTATAGTGTTTGTATGACTGTCTGTGTGTATGTATGTATGTATATACGTGCATGTGTACGTGTATATGTATACATGTATGTAAGCATATAAGTCTGCATGTATACACACCTGTATACGCATAGAACCAAGACATGAATATTCAGTGATAAACTGTTGTTAGTAAATACGTGTGCTGCTATGCGTATGCTAACAAGCTACTAGTAATTCAACCAGCCTCTGCCCTGTGGAATAAAAAAACAACAACAACAACAACAACCTGGTAGCATCTCTTATCTCTTATCTTTTCTCTGCCTCCGTAGAGCCAAGGGACTCTCTGCATGGTCTCTGGTCTTTAGTATGGATAGCCTTTTGACAAGGCCTTGTGGCTGAAGATTGAGACTAACTCGCCACACCGAGAACTGCGAGAAACAGGTGAACGCGAGACCGAGTGGCGCAGCCACAAGACCTTTAGAAACCTGGGTTTTTTTCCCTACCGCCTCCCGACGAAGGCGAATATGAATTATTCATATATTCATGAGTCAGAGCACAGCTGGTATGCTAATGAGACGTGTCAACGTTGCGCTGGCGATGCAGGCAGCTATGGATGAGCGAGCGGCCGACATGCATACTTATGCGTATTCATTAGATGCGACGGTGTGGTGAGCAATGCGGTCGCTGATTGGCCGCTACCCTATAGGGTAGTAGGGTAGCAGAATCGGCGAGAAACAACGCTCAAGATAAAAAATTCATGTCAGGTTTCAAAAGGTCGGTCTCGCGTTCACCCGTTCTCTCGCAGTTAGTCTCTTTCACAGCCACGAGGCCTTGCCAAAAGGCTATAGTATGGAGGGCACAAGGTACATGTACATCCCTTATCCTGTCTGGTGCTACTGCTTTACTTAGTGGTTAACCTTCACTACGTCACAACCCCAAAATGCCCTTGATTTTCTATGCAAGCGGGTGGCTAATGGTACCCACAGGGTTAACTCAGCACCTTGCATTTACATTACGGCGGGTCAGTGTACTCATGTACTAGGTGTTTCAAAAAACATTTTCCACTTTTGATTCTCAATAATTCCTAAACTATAAATCAGATAACATTGTCATTGATATGAGTTATAGCTGAATAGTGTACAATTTTGTTGGAGGTAGTTTAAATATGAAAGCATAAATCAGTTTCATGAAATCCATGATTAATTTCACGGTTAGGTTTCAGATTTTGCTCTATTTTCAACCCTCTGTACGAAACGTTCACTTTGCACAGGGGTCAATGGGTGTGTGTGGGAGTGTGTGGTTAACACCCTGACAATGGTCCTGAACAATGGCCAGGGTTTGAATGCTTCATTATTTATTCATGAGAAATTCCACTATCACAACTAGTCTTTATTCAGCCTATGGCAGTATCTGTGTAAAGTCAAACGCCTGCCGATACTGTCGTTGAATGGCGACAGTGCTCTCCCTACTTCTGAAAAACGAAATTACAATGAATATCTTCTGTTCTGTCGTAAACATGGTGACAGGAAGCAAAGAAAATCAATATAGAGCATACACTTGTGTATATGGAGCCTTGAATAAATCTTCTGTGAAACAAATTGCCCCAGTGAAAAATGTTGCTGAACTCTTTACCAAAAATGATCTCTTTTTATTAAAAAAGCGACAAATTTGTCAGATTAGTAGACAGTTGTATCAAAATGAAGAACTCTAGATCATTTATGCTTATTTATATCCCAGATTCAGTGATATGTAAAGCAAAATTTGAAAATGATTGTCAACTGGAATGAAATTTGGTGTTTGCAAGCACGTGGAAACATGTGCTTACGTTTTCCATGTGCATATGTTTTACCCTTTACCGTGCATGAATTCAGACTAGCAGTGCCCAGGGCAATCCACATGAATTATTGATTAAGCATTCATGTGCCTGGGAGCGCGAGACGCCTCGTGAACAGGTGGTTCAGGCATGTCCATTGTTCAGGGCCATTGTCAGCACACACTCACAGACACATCATTGGTTCCTGTGCAAAGTTCATTTTTGCACAGAGGGCTAAAATTTGACCAAAATCTGAAACCTTACTTCAAAATCAATCTTAGATTTCATGAAATTGATTCATGCTTTCGCATCCAAATTGCCTTCAACAAAATTGTACACTATTCAGCTATTACTCATATCAATGACAGTTTTATCAAATGAATAGTTTTTGCGCTGTTAATGATCAAAAGTGGGAAATGTTTTTTGAAACACCTAGTACATTGTAGTACTGTAATATACCAACGTGGATGCTAACCTTGAAAAGAGCATTGCAATAGTTATTACTCTGTGGGCTGAAAAGGCACATTTTCTGGTGGCAAAACAGTAAATTCTACCTATCCTACGATAGACACGTGTATTGATACAATTTGGAAAACACAGGATTTTCTACGAAACCTGCAGTATTTTGAGGGGGAAAAAATGTACAAAATACTGCAAAAAAAAGAGAGTAACAGTTGGTATCTCTGCAGTAATAATTCAATCTACTACTCCAAGCATAATTATGACATCTAAACTACTCATTTCGAACACCTGACATTTTCAGCAACAAATAAGATAAAAAAAGGTGAGAAATAGGTAACCGCAGTCTTGAGGAATGCAGAGTGCCGGACAGACTCTCACTTCTGAGTCGTCAATGAGACAACGTGGGGTTGTGATTCGTGCACGGCGCAAGGTCCTTGGCCCCGAGCGCATGATGTCATTCTTGAGTTTCGATGAACTCTACATGACTTACATTTGTATCGAACACTCTTCATGACATAGAGTAGGTTTTGAACCACACTCTGATCGCTGTTTACGTCTTCAAAGGTGGTTGAAAGTGTAACACAAGGGTTTGAAATCTGAATTCCAGTGAATACAAGATGCACGTACAGAGAGCATCTTCTATATTTTTGAGATAAATCGAGGACACAGAACTACAAACTTTCAATATTTCAAGTTTGTAATTTGATGTTAATACCAATAAAAGTAATGATAGTAACAAAGAAAATAATAATAAATACTAGTAAATAATAATGATACTACTGATAATGAAAATAATAACAATCATCATGACAATATTAACAAATACTATCATTGTCATCTGATCATTTGCTTGACAACCGTTCCTTGCTATCAAACAGAGTAAGCTGGGGCTGTCTCTATTAACCAATGTGAGTGATAAACGATGGATTGCAAAGAAATATTTGGAATTTGCATTATGAAAAATAAAGGGATGGTATGGTTCTGGTTGAGATGGGGCGTCAGGTTCCCAATGTTTTTGTTGTTTTTTTTTGGGGGGGTGAGATAATTAGAAACCTCGTTAATATGAAATATGAAAAGAGCATATAATTCTAAGAAGAATTCAAAGTTTTCTTCATGAAAATTGGTTTTGAAATGGCTGATATACATTGTATATGCAAAACAAAGCGATCCTAATGCATGGGAACCACCTCTTACTAGGATCACTTTGCTTTACTTTGTTTTTGGATATCTCAGCCATTTTTAAAGTTGTTTAAGAGGGGGGGGGGGGTTGGCACTGAATGCCACTTTAAACATTCCTGTGGTTCCGGCTGAACATGAACGAACATGCCCAGGCTGTAGATCTGTTTGGGGACACAATAGGGTGGGTGCAGGGATGGGAAGGAAAGGAACCGGTGGTGGAATCCAGTTTCCAAGATGTAGGTCTAAACAAATTTTCCCATCGCTTCATATTCGTGCAGGTGTCATCGACTGGCGAGGGTAAATGCTACACAATTATTTCAAACATGTCATATTTGTGATTTTTTTTTTAAAAAGCAAAAGAGAGGGAGAAAGAAAAAAATATTGGCAACCGCAATCTTCAGGAATGCACCCGGCCGGAGAGACTTTCACTTTTGAGTCGTCACCGAGGTGGCGTGGAGTTGTTACGCGATTTGCGCGCGCCGTGAGGTCCTTGGCACCGAGCGCGTGATGTCATTCTCTGGTTCCTATATGAACTCTACGTGACTTACGTGATGCATTGTGGAATTCGCTCAGCATGACTTCAGTTTTGGAACACCCTCTGATCATTGTTTACATGCCTTCAAAAAAAAAAAGGAAAAGAGATGACTAAAAGTGTGCTATGCAGCTGGTAACCTCATTTTCCATCCAAGACTAAGGACACAGTGCATCTCAGCAGTTAATAATCGGGAGACCCTTCAAACAAATTCTGTTATAAACTACAATGTACAAAAATTGTACTTCTAGTCTACTACTACTCTACATCTGATAATAATAATACGGATAAAAATAACAAAAATAATAGAACACCATAACTATTACTACTGTTACTATTGCTACTACTACCACTACTACTACTGCTACTACTGCTACAACAACTACTTCTATTGCTCTTAATGCTACTACTGCTACTACTGCTACTACTACTAGTAGTAACAATGATAACAATAATAATAATAATAATAATAATAATAATAATAATAATAATAATAAATAATAATAATAATAATAATAACAATAATAATAATAATAACAATAATGATAATGAAAAATCATAATAATTTTTAGTGCTTTACAGAAGAAAATTTTGTTGCAAATATGAGCTCAGCAATGCAGCAGCATCATAACATCAGCGCTCATGACACATACCACAAATTGGCAAGTCTGTATGATTTAGAAGTTGAGCAGCTCTTTAGTTGTTTGGTACAAAAAAAAAATCAACAATTTATATTTCTCTAAAATATTTGGGCATAGGCAGAATCTATCCCCTGAGGAGGACACACAAAAAAATGTATTACTCCAATATTGTACACCAAGAATGGGTCTGAAGAAAATTTTGCTCGGGAGAAAAAAACTAATAAAAATTGGTGAATTTTTTGTGTACAAATCGAATGGAGGGCTGCTCAAAACCTACGTGGATCAAACTGAGTGGCTAACTTGTGTTGCTCTCTAAACATACAGTTGTATACAATCCATAACTTTTTTTTTCATGTGTCCAATTCCCCCCCCCCCTCCAAATTTTCATTGATCTACTTGTGTGATTTTTGTAAAGTTTTTTGATGTTTTTGTTTTTTTATATACAACCTGGTACATCAGGCTATTTCACTATGCAGCTTTCCTTAAATCGAAGAAGAGAATACATGTAATTGTGTTTGTTCCCTTAAATGTTTATTCATCACCAAGATGATTCATTTCTGTATGTCTGTCTGTCTGTCTGTCTGTCTGTGTCTGTCTCTGGCTCTCTATTTCTCTTAGACCTGTCCAGTCCAGGCTGGCAAATACAACGATATAACTTGGGGGAGACATACACAGTATGGACAGAGTCGAAACTTCTTTCTTTTTCTTTCTCCTTTTTTTTTTTTTTTTTTTTTTTTGTCAGGGGTGAGTATTTCTGGGTTTGAATAACCCTATCACTACAATTGGCAACAAGTCTGTGTGTAATGTTGATGGTGTTGGGAGGTGGTGGTTGCGAGGTGGTTAACATTTGTTCGCTCACAGTCGTGGCTCACAAAGAGTTTTTAGACAGCTTTATGGGCTACTATGGAGACTTGTGGAGAGTCACATGGCGATTTTTGACGCTCCTTTTTGGAGGTAGGGAAAGTGCATTGTCATTTCAACAGCTGTAAGAGCAGGCAGGTCTAGCCTTCATGCAAGGATATGTGACTTTTTTTTTCCTGTGCTATGTATCCATGTCAAAGTTGGGTCTGATATCAATAGGCTAGGCAAAATCTCTCTCTCTCTCTTTACAGTGCACTATAATTATACGAGCACTGCATAGGATGGTTAGTTCTGAAGAGAGCTTGTACATTATTGTGTGTGTGTGTGTGTTGTTTTTTTTAATACATGGAATAGAATATAATAACTGATCACTGTCAAGAATTGGCCAAATCAGGACAAACTGTATGAGAGCAAATATGCCAACAGTCTCGCAATGGTATGCGTTACGAAATAAACACAACTACAACATTAAACTGCATGACTGCTTTGTACTCAGAAATGGAAAATGTGTATTTGTATTTCTTACTGCATTTTGCTTTGAATGGAGTGCCGGAGACATATATCTGCTCAAAGCGTTAATAAGTGACATCTTGACCAAATTTCATATCTATATGTTCATAAATGAAAGAAGTCCTCTACTTCTCGCAAAATCATGTTCCCCATCTGGTCCCTCCCATCTGAATTTATGGCTCGAAAACAAATTTTACATCCATCAGCGTGTATTCATGTCTTTTATGCCTGCCATTTTATAATACCATTCAAAGATACTCCTACCTTAGGCCAGAGTTAGAAAATGATTTTTTTTTTCCTCAAACTTTCAGTTAAGTCTGATATTTATCTTTCAAAATGTCACCTTCACCTAATTACCTATCTCTATTTACATCTACCAAACTATGATATAAATGGCTACTCCTAGCTAAAGTCATGGCAAGAAAATGACCTTTTTTTGTGTTTGTGTGTGTGTGTGTGTCTAAGTTCAGGGACCATTAGCCTTCTTTGACCTTTGGCCTCTTCCCTATCATTTCAACTACAACAACTGTTTATCATTTCTATCCTTCCTCTTGAATCATAATACAGGTGTACTTTTCTAGCTGAAGTTATAATACAGAGAGAAACACACTTTCAGCCAAAAGTTCATTGACGTTTGTCCTTTCTTGCAGGATTTTGTCCAACACATACTTGGCAAATCTACACCTCGTTTTAATAGCATACTGAAGGGGGTGTCTCCAATTACAATAACAGAGAGAGAAAAAAACATTAACCCCCCCCCCAAAAAAAAAAAAAACCCAACAACACAACAACAACAAAAAACAAACACACAAACAAACAAACATAAAACAGCACCTCTGGCACCCTTCCTATATTGTATGCGTAGCTACAAACATTGAGACAATATCAAAAAATTAGGAGTAAGGGAAGGGCTTTTCACAAATATATTTGCTAAACCTTGACACACACACACACACAAACACACAAAAACAATACCACATTGTGCATGAAATCATAGGATGTCATTCTATGCTTTATCTTGAAGTGATGTTTATACAGTATGTACTGTCCAGGTGGAATCATACAAGATCTACATTGTAAGGGGAAAATTGTTTACATGATGCACTAAATGCGAGTGGTGATTCACAAAAGTTTTGTGCTGCAGAAAAGGCCGCTGGCTCCAATATGCGAAAGTTTCATGGTGCGAATGTTGCTGGTTTTGCAGTAATTTCTGACAATCACTGCCCATTTGATATCGGAGGAAGACAGCAGGAACTGGTAGTAGAATCAATCAAATTTACAGAAGTTTGCCACTATGAGACACTCACAGGGAGTGATGAAAATCATGACAAACAAGAGACCCTGGGTCTCGCGCTCACCTGAGTATCACAAGTTCACCTTTCATGCATTCTTGCATACTCTTACCTGAGAACATTGGAAACTTGGGGCTGAGGCAGCTTTGAGAGCTGGGGGCATGGCATCCATTTGCATATTCCATCACACTGGTAAAAACACCTGCCAAGTACCGTATGTCAAAAAAAAAAATTACAACGGGACCCTCCGCAATGATATCTTTAAAAATAGTGAATCAATCCAAATACAAATTCAGGGTATGAAACTATTTATAACTCATTGCCCACATCTTACTGAAAACCCCATCCGATTTGCTTCAGTGGTCAAAGAGAAATGAGGAATTTTGTAGAGGATGTCAAAAATCTCTTCCCTCCAAGTTCTGTCTATTGTATTCACACACAAAGCATCGAAGTGCTACACTCGGAAGAATCAGACTCATGACATGCTTTACAACATTCCACATTTCTCTGTGACCGCTTAACCAAATCGAAAGAGGTTTTTCTGCAAAATAGAGCTAAGATGCTATATTTTAAGACCCTGAAGTAGAATTTAGACAGTTTAATCATATTGGGTGTTATCAATGCGAAAATTTGATTGTAATTTTTTTTGGGACATACTGTACATTGTATTTTATAGCAGGTTGGGCAATGCAGTTTTGAAAAAAAAAAAAGACTTCAAGCTCTATCACTTCAGATTCTAGAGAAGAATATTATTGAATATTCCTTAGTTTAGGAAGTTTGGACGCACAACGGACAACGGACGAAGGACAAGGGACGACGCACGACGCACGACGGACGATGGACGCCGGACGAAGAGCGATCGCAATAGCTCACTTGAGCCTTCGGCTCAGGTGAGCTGAAAAGGTAAAGCACTAAGACGCAGAAATTGTTAGTTTCTTATACTTGATAAATCAACAAAGTAAGACATGATATGGAATTTCTTTTTCAAATGGTGTGGACTGATTCCAGTTAGGATTAGTCATAGAAGTTTGAGGGATAGCAAAGAGGACTAGCAAATCACACAAAAAGGGAGATTACTGCCCCAGGCCATGGAACTGGTGAGTGCCTTTTTTCTATGCTTGCATCCCAGTGACGTGTCTTTCTCAAGAAAACACTCCTCTCTTCCACACGTTGCCCACGTGAAATGGGATGATTAACGGCCTGTTTACACGTGGTTCTGACTTTTAAAGTTGCAAAGAATCGCTGCAGACAATAGTGTTCACCCCTGCCCGAACCACCGTTGACTTTTATTGATTTGGCTGATACGATCCAAACATCTTTCCCCCCTTATTGCATCAGACACTCACTTAATATTCTATTTTCCCTTTTTACGAGTCCGCCCAACAATCAAACTCCGACCTCTTCATCTTTCTGCTTTTCTTGCCGAATGACTTTTCTCTCTGCTGGGTTTTTTATGACTCCTCCAGAGCTAAATGTCAGAAATCTCGGAGGCTTTACTGTACAGGAGCTGAAATTGTTAATCATGTTTCTAATCTCTGTCAGTATGAAGCACGACAAAAATATGGATCTCTTCTCTGCTTTGTGACACTTTGCTGAGATTTACGCCTCTGTATCTCAGATCGACCTCTCCACTGTTTTCTATCTGTCTATCATCATCTTTTAACTTTTTTCATCCCCGAGATTTTGCCACAAATCTGTCCCTAACACAGATCGAAATTCCCCTTGTCTTCGATTTCCATGAAAGTAATTGTATATATATCTGACACATTGATGTGTTGAAAAGGTCTTGAGATGTCGCATGCACTGTTCAAGGTTTTTGACAATCAATTGTGAAGCATTGTGAAAACTAGATTTGATAAACTGTAGCTTTAAATGAAAAGTCTTGTTCCAAAAAGCATCGAAAACTTCGATTTTGAAAACAATGTATACATTTTAGCAATCAAATGTTTGCATGTTTAGTTGCTTTATTACTGTATACACAAAAGGTTTAGTGAGTCTAAATTTTTGCAAATCGGGACTTACCGACAATTTCACGAGTGATTAAGTTCGCAATCATGGAGTACAGTACTGAACAGAGAAATGTATATGTTCATGTCACGTTCATATCGGGATCAGAGTCAATTTTTTGTGTGTCTTTAAAATTGTAAATAGCACCTGAATTGCGAAATTCATGGAAATAAAGACCTCACAAAATATTTGGTATACAGTATGCAGTACATGACTCTTGCATTTCACTTGTATTCTTCATGAAATATGAAATACTGTAAAACACAATAATTTCGTGGCATCAAATTTTCGCGAATTGGAGCTGACGGCCTTTTTCGCGGCATGATATTTTTCGCGAGTAGCCTCTAACGTTCAATGCATATAGTGCAGACAAGAGCCTTCACATGCGTTTTAATTTCGCGAATCTTGGCTCTTGCGAAATTTGCGAAATTAAAATGCACCCAAATATTTCTTGTTTTACAGTATCTTGAACTAGTCTCCTGATATTCATGGTCCCTTTGCTCCCTCGGGTTTGGTCACTCGCTCCTACACAGTGTCTCACTCCAAACTCTCACTCAAGGTTGGCAGCCCTGTGACAATAGACTTCTCCAAACGTCCGTGTGCCAGAGTGTTTTTTTTTCCCCATACATTTTAGCATCATCATAACAGCTCAATCTGCAAAGATGCGTAATTCTTACAATAAAAGAGCCAGTAGTGTTGGGATTTTGTACCTTGGAGCGGGAAGGCTGGCCCTGCTCAGATATATTTGAGACTCCCCATAACAAATTGTGAACGGTGTTATCACTGATTTCTATGTAAGTACACGGTGACACAACATTTGCTCCCGCGACAATAGCTCCGGTCTTACAGTGTACCTTTTACAGGGACTTAGGGTTAGGGTTGTGTATGATAGGGTTCTAGGTTTAGTTTGACGTGAGAATTAGGATTAGGATTAGGGTGATGTTTGTGGGTAGAATTTATGTTTGGCTTAGCGTGCAGATATTCTATGGGAGCAATTGTTGTAGGAGCAAATGTCATGGAACCAAGTACAGACAAAGCCAGAGAATCCTGAGTGGTGCTGATGGTTACCGACGAGCATGCGCTTCGATGCACATATTCGTGATTTAGGAATGTACCCCGGTGGGCAGAATGAAGATCAATGCAACTGGACCACCCATGAACCCCAATGCTATTGGCTCTTTAACCCGTTGAGGACGAGTCCCGAGTATACTCGGGCAGGGGTCTATGGGAAATGCGTGTTGTAGCAAAATCAGCCCGTCCTCAATGGGTTAAGCCAACGCATAGCTACATGGTGTCAGTAAAGTAAGCATTATGCTAAAGATTGGAATAGAGCAAATTAGAATTGGCAGTCATTTACGATAATTGGGTGATTGATTGATCGACTGATTGAGGAAAATTGCCCTCTAGGAACACACCCATGAAAAAAAGGCCTTCCCCAAATGGTTTTCAGTTCAATTCTTTTATCACTGTTGATTAAACAAAAATCATGTGGAGAATATATATTACTTCAAGGGCTGACATGTTTATTATAGAATGATAACATAAAATGATGAAAATACATGAATGAATAAAACAACCAAATTCACGGACAAGAACTGTTTCCACATCTTTTTCTATTGTAATTTTGACCTCCAATTTCAGAACACACCAAAAACTCAGACATATGGATTCTATGTAATCTGCAAAGTTCTAACATTTGGGTTATCTTATCGACTCTATTGTGGTAGTAATGATGGCTTAATTGAAGGGGTTATGCTTCTCCAAATAAGACCAACAGTACATCATTGTGCATCTACAATGTCATTCCTTAAAGGCAAAACAGAGTTTTCAGAATGGCTCAAAATTCATCTTCAACCATTTGGAAGTTGCTTGCAATATATCAAAAGGGCTTATTGAGACCTTTAACTGGCCAACACGATTTGCCAGGATAATGAGTTGTTTTGGAGTATTTTTAGATCAAAAGTGTAAAACAATTTCGATTGTATGCATACGACTTTTATCCTAAAGTGACCAATCCATTCAGTAGTGGGTATGTAGAACACTGGTAGTCCATGATGATAGAATTATGTCCAAGCAGTAGTATTGAGCCATATGCAGCTAATACAAGCTGCATGCGATTCACTCTCGTGCGATGGATAGTGCTATGGCCCGATACATGTAACCGATGTAATTGATTATGAAACATCGAGTAGCAACCACAATTGGGTATGCTCTGACATTGCAATGCTTCCGGCACACCTTTTTAGGTGGTACAATGTATTTCTCATTTTCGTCATCACCCACTTGAAATCATGTTATCACAGCATTGCTTCATGCATTTCTTATGCATTGGTCTCTAATTCAGAACAAAAATGTACAGTTTCTGCAGTCATATGGAAACCATGTTTTACCTTTAAACGTCCAAAAGAGAAAACAAGAAACTTTGTGTCAGTGACTCTCAGCTTCCTGTGGTAGCATATTACGACTTTAACAGATTCCACGTCATCTCTGCAGCAAAAGACGATCACTCACCATCCCTGCTTTGACTTCTCCTAACTAGACAGGGGTTATCAACCAGGCCTCAAAACCAGGTTGTAATTGGTAGCAGCAAAGTAGATACTTTGCGACACCTTCCTAGAAATGTTTTTTGTTCGTTACTGAAAGGATTCCACAAGTGAAAAGTCTCTGCCTCTTGAGTTCTGTTGAAATCCACCTGGTGTTTGGGTGCAGGACTGACTGAGAGCATTGCACGGGTAATTAAAAAAAGGAAAGCGTGGAAGGCATCCTGTTGTTGCCAACAGTATACAGCCATTTTTCATCTTTAAAAAAAACCAAACACATTATCAGCTTCAAGAACAATGACGCTTTAACGGACTAGATATATATGCATAGATGGGGACATCGTTAAGCTCATAACCCATTTTTCTTGATAAACCTCTGCACGTTTTGGAGCAGTCTCCATTGTCTGTATATCACCATGGCGATTGAAGAGTTACAGAATGAAACTTTTCTTGATAAACTTAATGCAATGTTTGGAGCAGTCTCCATTGTCTTTGTCACTGCGGTGATTGAAGAGCTCCAGGAAAAAAGCATAGTGCTAACGCCCTGAAAATGACTTCTGCTGCTATTTTCACATGCTGCATTCCCTCCAAAAATTTAAGAGGAGCATACAACTCTCATACCTGTATGTTTAAGCATAAAAACAGAGAATTTGACATTTCTGCTCTTTTGAGAATAGAGGAAACATTCAAAAGGTTTTATATGTGGTATCCAAAGTACACCACATCAACTCACTTGATCGTAAACTTGGGGTTTTTTTTCCTAAAACTACATTCAGAGGTCCTTAAAAAAGGGTACTTTTGCCATTCCAAACTTGCAGATGTTTTGTGAGTGGGTCAAGAAGTCCTGCTTCGCAAAATAATTGAACTTACTAATTAATTGACGCATGCAGTATGCAGCAGTGCGTCATCTAAAGCTCAGATGTGAGTGAAGTACTCTTGCCAGGCCCAGATTTTATACGCCCTCTCAGACTGCAAGCACCGAGTCAGACGGTGGTAAAACGCAATGCACCGTAGCATGCCCAGCTTGTAAATCATCACACACCAGGATGCAACATGACAGACCATGTTGAAACAGCTACCATAGCTTGCTGCAAGAACTTCGACAAGACGTGGCAAATTGGGACAACACATGCTGCAACCATGACGAAACACGCACTGAACATGGTAGAACACGACAAAACTTGAACGGACCATGAGATACTTGGGAATATGTTTCTTGTCGCAGTGAAAAGACACGCCTGATTTAGATATTTGTCTAAATCCTGAGACGCTAACAGTGAAAGGATAATGCCTCATCCAATCTGGGAGGAAAAAAATAGTGAGAGAGAGAAAGACAGACCCACCTTCCTCAGAGAATCCATTGGACATGATTCTGCCGAGGCGTTCTGGTCGCGCTCCGGTCCCGCAAAAGTAGAGCCGCATGCGGATGGTTGGGTCTCCAAGCTGCTTCAGACGTATCCCGTACAGCTCCTTTATTGTCATCGATACCCCAGTAGCCTACAACACACAAACAAAATCAGAAACAGACAAGCGAACTGAAAGAATGATCTGAACTGTATTTTTTTTTTCTATTTTCTACCCTTCCTTATCCCTCCCTCCCCCCCCAAAAAAAAATATATTCAATGACCAAAACATTGTAAACAAGTAAAGAGTTCTACAGTGACTAAAACATATACCCACGAATCACATCAAATTTAAATGGGAAATTCCATATTTCACTGAAGACGGATAAAACACTGGAGTAATTGCATATATAGAGTTTATGATATACTTTATGATCTTTATCACTATTATGTATTCTTACAACAATGACTAAAACAAGAATAGTTGTGTACTGTATGCTTTGTCTTTTATGTATCTTTTACTGTTGGAATGATGAAAATAAATATCAATTGAACTAAAAAAAAAAAAAAAAAACTGAATTGAGTTGAGTTGACAAGGTGGGGGAAGAGGCGGGACTGTGTAAGGCAAGCAGTGCTCTTTGACGACAACACCAACATGGCAACCTGTGGTCGGTGCAAGAGTTTAAGTTGTTGTTTTTTTTCTACTTAAGGGTAAAAAATTATGCTAGATAATCTGCCAAGGCAATCACTCATAATGAGAGCACGGAAGAGGTACAAAGGGATGTTCCTTGTGAGTAGCAAGAGGGATGTTTTGCAACAGTAGAAGATGCAGCAATATGGAATGCCACTGTGAGCAATGATTGCCATAGCAACCACTAAGAAGTCCTGCACTTTCATTTGATAAGACAATTAATGGTATATTGAACTCTGTTGAATTCACTACAGTCTGCTAGCGCCGAGTTGTCCGGATGCATCCTCCTTCATATATGCAATCCCTTTATTCCACGTGCAGTGTTACCACTCCTCTGCAATCAGAAGAAGTTCACGGTCCACGACCTTTGACTTCAAGCAAAAATCTTTGACCCCCTTCACACAGGGAAATATTTCCAAATGTGTTTCTGTGCCCAATATTTAAACAAATTACCCATTACACATATCCAGCTGAAATGAGTGACATTTGACTTTTAATTCCCTCGTTTTACGTAAATTGTTTCTTCACCTTCATCTTAAAGAATTGTATCACCACTGGATATTCTTTGGTGAATTCATTGTCAGATATTATTCTTCTTAAGAATAACAGTTAAATGACCTCTGACCTTTCATTGCCACCATTTTATCTCAATAATTGTTGATATCTATCCCTCCCACTACAGTGTAAGTCATCATAACTGGAAATTCCTAGCTGAGGTCATAGCCAGAAAATTATGAATTTAGCAAAGTAAAGTGTCTTTTGCCTCGACCTTTGACCCCCAAATCTCCTATGCCTAAATAATTTTCTATCTTTACCAATAATATACACGACTGTATTTCATACTATAAACTATTACCACTGGCAAATGGTGCATCAACATCTGTATGGGTGTCAACTTAAGGCTTAGACTGTGGAAATTCCTACAGATATCAAATCAAATGTCGAGAAACCAGGCATATATAACCTAGGATAAAGACTTCTATAAAGCTTTTTATGTAGGATGACATATTCTTTGTGACCTGAAACTGTGCAAGACACTGCATATCCTTGCATTGGTCCTACTACAGGATTGAAGTAGATGACCTTCATCCCAAAATGCACAGCATAATATTGCCTCTTTTTTTACTTGTTGCTGGAATTTTCACTGAAGAGAACATACACCACAGTTATACAAATGTCGACACAAAAACAGGTTTGTAGAGTGTGGGAGTTGGAAAGTTCAGTTCATGGTCGTCATGTATCATTTACAAGTGTGAACTGGAATACCCCTCAAAGTTTTCAGAGAAAATAAAATGGGATTAGGAAGAATCTCCTTCTTCACTTTTGAGCCCGTAGGAACTCTCCGTCCCCATTTTTACTAATATCGTGCCAGCAGAAGTCTATGGCCTCCATTGTGAGGAAAACAGAGGCTGGTAAAAGGAGGGCATCTAACTTTTCAAGCTGTAAAGTTGTAAAGAAATTATGCACACTTTCCCCCTCCTTTCCTCTTCTCATATGTAAAGCCCACCCTTCTCCCTCTTCCTCACCCCCCTCTCCCCCCCCCCCCCCCCCAAAAAAAAAGAAAAAAGAGAGAAGAAAGAGCAAAAGAAGATCAGTATAAACTGAGGTTATCCAGGGTGCCATTCACATTCCCCAAGGGAGTATGGGAAATGGGAGAAACAGTCCCTTTTCCCCCACAACCCCCTGTACTTGGCCTCTTCTATTTGGGAACTTCACACCCCCTGGTGAACTCTCGGTGGCTCGGAGATAGAGGAGTTCCAGGAAAAATTCAGCCCGAGTCCAGGGGAGGTGTTCGGTAATCGCTGCAGCAGCTGCCCCGGAGTAACATAGCAGTGGGACAAAATGAGAATGTGCTAGTTCTTTGACCTTTTCATCTGCTCGGGGTCCATCATCATACTCTCAGAAAAAGAAGAAAAAAAGAGAGCTGGAACAAAAACAACAACAAAACACAAAGAAATCCAGGGAATGAGTAGAAGGGGGATCACTAGGCATGGAGAGGGTTGAGGTTACACTATCAAAGCACCTGATGCATTGGGCAAGCTGACTTAATGAACCTGAATTATGACAATGAAGACCTGTTCAGAGTATCACTGACTGTGACAGTTAAATTTTTTCCCTTCAAGAGTATGGCCCTGATGGTTTCTCATGAGGAATGTTCAAGTCGCGTTAAACCTGCCTTGCACGAAACGACCTGAGGTCGTGCGACCTTCCAAATGGCGGTTTGGCGCCACCAAACACCAAGCATCAGGTCGTAGGATTACATGTAGGTCACATGACCTGATCGAAAGGTTTTGGCATGTTGAATTCTTTCAAGTGGTTGTGCATAGGCAGCTGGTTAGCTGCTAGCTGCACATGCTCTGTGTGCTAAGGCATGTAAGAGGCAGGTTGTAGATCCTAAGGTCAGGTCGAATGACTTGGTTTCATGGTCGGAATGTCATACGACCTCAGGTCATGTGGTATGTGGCAAACTTTACAGACACAGAGAAGTTGGCTGTCTGATAAGGGCAGCATGTTATGTGATCTGAAGCCACATTTTTATGTGATTTGAAACTACTTTTTTGGTTTATTTTATATCATCTACACAATAGTGAGAAAAAGAGGTAGAAGGCTTTGTCTAAGTGTTCAATGTGCTTATATTCCCTTAGTCCTACTGTAAATACATGTATATGTGTTTTTTGTTTGAAGTTCAGACATATGGGGAGTAGAGCAAAATGTACACATGAATGAAGCAAAGTGTTGGAGTAATCTGCCCCCCCCCCCCCCCATCAACGTTTTGTTCAATAATTCTGTAATGCAAGATGACCTTGCCGTGAGGCTTCTTGGCTTTTTTCTTTCAAGTCTCGTGCAACTTTTGAGACCAAATTCGCAAGATCGGCGCATACCGTTATGCAGCCATGCCCATTTTTATAACGGCACGTCACCCCAAAACGTGCACAATTTTGTAATTTTACATACATTTCCTATGGAAAACAGTGCTCTGTCCTGAAACTCATAAAAACCTCACTATTTTTACATCCATCATTTTGTTTGATTAATTGTATGGGTGGAATCAGCAAAGATTGAGAAGTATGGCTGCCAGTGTGGATGGACGACTAAAGATCGCGAAGACTTTGCGATCTTAAACTTCGCAATCTCTTGCCACTGTGACCGCAGCTATAGACACACATACACGTATACAAGAATGTCAGTATCGTTCTCTGTGGATAAACCAAACAAAGCCATATCTACATGTCGATAGCAATTCTTCTTTCTCTAACAGGAATCCACTATAAAATAAGAGAAAAATAAGAATCTGCTCTGAGAGCACAGATCACTACCAAGGCAGCTCGTTCCTCTCAAATGTTGTGCAACTACAGGAGCATTCTTTTTTTAAATCCTGTCAATCTGACCTTTCTGGATCACCAAATCCAGTAATCCTGATCAGATTTTGTAGTTGCTCTAGCACGTGGATACACAGTTGCCCCCATTATTTTTTATTCATTTATTTCTTTATATTATCTTCTTTTTTTTTTACCTATGATCCCGGGCATTCTTTGAGAGGAGTTCTTGGGTAAAATGTTGAAACTGCCACCGTCTGGCAGAGATAAAAATATGTGACCCGCTACAACAAAAGGATCCTAAAGTCGCTGAGGGGCGAGCCAAGCATTGCCCAGAAAAATGCTATTTTCAGGCCTTTCCTTTGATCATTTAGCTTTGAAACTTCGGCAGATGATAGACGATACATTAGACTACAAAATTATGTAAAAACAGAAATCCGAATATTGGACAGATTTTGGTGATCTGACTTCAAACTCGACTTTCTCGGCTCACCCGTCAGCGACTTTAGGATCCTTTTGTTGTAGCGGGTCACATATGTAAAAGTTTTTGGCTCCTGGTGGTGGGGTGGATCACCACCACCAAAAAAAAAGTAATTATTTGCTCCTTGGTCCACTTCTGACCTCCCCCAAAACAGTTCATCTCACATCTTTCACAACTTTTTGCATAAAATTGCCAGCACACAAACAAACAAACAAACAAACAAACTAATGTCAGCACAAATGCGCACATTATCATAGATATTGATGTGGGTTCAAAGAGTTTGATGACCATTTGACCGGGATCTATCAAAAGGGGTAGTTTTCAAGAATAGCATGGAAAGGTTGGATAATACCAACATAATACCAGTACCATCTGTGATGATGCAGTTGGAGCTACAGGCATTCATCCGTTGAAGACAAGTCCCGAGCATACTCGGGCGGGCGTCTATATGGAAAAGTAACATTGTGTTATAGCAAAATCCACTCGTCCTCGACGTATCAATGCTCTACTACAATATCAAGTCTTGTGCTTTCAGAATCGAGGAACGAAAACCTGTTAAGTCTGCTTTCTCCCAGGAGAACTCTGTATGGGGAAAGATAGCAAAACCACAGAGCAGAGTCAATCTGTGCATCTTGGTACGTAGCTTGGGAGAATCATGGTAAGGATGGGGCCCCCAAGAAACTTTCCCGCCCACAACGCGACATCTGTGTTCCCTCGCTAGCTGCTAATGCAACAGTTTGGTCGTCAATTAGGTTATGTAAACATGACAATTGAGCGATTGTTTGGGGAACAAAGAAATGTTTGTGTATTGGCGAGCGATGGGGGGAAGGGGACGAACATGTGGACAGCCATTTGAGAGGACAAGTGTGTCATTCATGTGCCGGTTTTCACGCCAGCACGCCACCGGGGGAAAACGAATTCATCAACGCGTCACCGCTTCCATGCGATATTGCCCCTGGCAGCTGCGGCTAAACTGGGGGTGTTCTGGTGGTGGGATGAGGGAGAGTGGTGGGGGAGGGGGGAGTTGGGGGAGGAGACATATTTCACAGCCGTTCCTTGGTTTCATGGGAAAGTAGACATTAGGAAGGTAACATGATGATATGACATATCCATGTGGCGTTGGTTGTATTCTCTGCATGGTGTGAGGTGTGAGGTTAAAGAGACTTCCTCTGTATTCAGAGGTAGGAAAGTCAAATCAACTCATTATTCACATTAACAGGCTTTTCTTTATACTACCGGTACTCATAATCTAATTTACAGGCATAGTCCTAAACTAGCTGAAATGGCGGAAGTTCAAACCAAGATCACTTCATCTGGAGTATATGATGTTATGAGTGCCTGAAAATGATAAAAGTGCAAAAAAAAAGAGAAAAAAAGACAAAAATACGACATATTCTACATACACTGCCCAAAAACACCCCCCACAAGGATTTGTAATAGATTTTTCCCCGTGCATTAGTAGGCAGATTTTTTATTTTTTTTTTCAACCTGTTAAAACTTTTTGAAAACCTCCACAAAATCTATACTACAATATTTGTCTTTTTATAGGGACTTAGAACTGTTGAGAGTTGGCATGATCTTTACATCGACGCGAGACTAAAAATTCTACTTCTGTTAAAAAAAAAAAAAGCAACAACACATTGCATCTGAAAATGATATTGGTCTTAGTATGCTGTCTTCAGCTGGTATCAAACACTGGCTGATGTCCTGGATGGACTTTAAATCTGCAAATCCCATAATTGCATCGTCGCCAATTGTCAATCACACAAATCACGCACGAAAGTAAACTCACATGGACTCTTACACTTATTACTTGCCCGAGCAGTAGAAACGTCCAAGCTTACTTTGAGGGTTTGCTGGAATTGCACAGCTCTACCTCCTTTTCTTTTGATGATTTCCTTCCAAATTTAGGACGCTTTGGTGAAGCATGAAAGAAACTGTTCTTTTCATCGTCATGAGTGAATGCAGTAATATCAGTAGATCACATCAGTGAAAGTTTGAGGAAAATTGTGGCTGGGGTTTTGTAAGGAGATAGATTAGTTTTATAAGGGTTCACAAACTTCTGTATTTTTCTTTTCTCTCTGTGGCTTAGTGTTAATGCCTATGATTGGTTATTATATTTACTAGTACAGGGTTTGAACATATTTCAGAATTTTTTATGACTAAATATAACTTATTGAAGTGTAGAATTGGGATGTGAGGCGAGACCCTAGAACTACATGGGGGGTGGGGGAGGGGGATGGGTGAGGGGGTAGGTAAGGAGGGTATTTTTTTTTTGTGTGTGTGTGTGTGTGTGGTTTTGTGTAAAGTTTGTGTACGAATTTAAGCTGCATGTCATGTTTTTTGGGGTCACTTTATCCCGTTCGATTGTTTTCTCGTTTGATCAATCATTGTTGATTGCATATTGTTTGCATACATTCAAGACATATGTTTTGTCACGTGAAATTATAGAAATCATATAAATATTGTTGAAAAACAAAAAAAAAAAGTGTGAGGGGAGGAAGTTCTTAGCAGCTGAAGGTTATCAGTGATAATTTTGTATCTCCTTCCCCTTACCATCGTGACGTCGGTAACGCGACACCTCTGCCCAGGCAGCGGCTTGTCGATCATCTCCTCCTCAAATCTGATGGCAATCTGCTGTCCTTCCAACATTGATCCATGGTCCTTGTGATTCCCACGTCTACCTGCAGAAACACACACGAAACAAAGTATGTGGGACTACTTAAGACAGTGATTTTTTTTTTTGGCACTTTTACTGATGATGCATTTAACGAGGAGAGTCAATAAGGGGTTTCATCTTAGCATGCCACATTGATACATGAACACTTCTGGACGACATCTGAAAAAAAAAAACCACCAAAAACACACACACTATATTAAACATTCTAAGTGAAAGTACCAGACATTGATGACATGCTGAAAATGAGACTAGTGAATGAAATGGACTTCATAAATCTCTGGCTACGGAACTGTAGGGATTTATTTTTGGAGGGATTTATTCTGAATTTCTTATAGAAGGACATCCTCCTCTCCGTAACTACATGTTTCATATTGCTAGAAACCAATGCATCAGCCTACATGCATATTAACATACACACACACATTCACGCATACACATATGACATCAGTGCAGTGCCTCATAGAAAATGCATACAGGATATATGACTGCAACAAATATCAATGGGTCATGAAAATGTGTAAAACTTTCAAATCCACATTCTATGTTCAATCTTTAAGGAAACTTCTACCCTTCTTGTTTTATTCTTTTAATCTATACTGTAAAACATGATATATTTGCGGCACGAAATTTTCGCAAATTGGAGCCGACGGCCTTTTACGTAGCATGAAATTTTCGCGAATTGCCACTGGCGTTCAATGCATTTAGTGTTGACAAGAAATTTCGCGTGCATTTTCATTTCGCAAATCTTGGCACTCGCAAAATTCGCGAAATTAAAATGCACGCTAACATTCCTCGTTTCACAGTAGTGTATAATTATCTTGCATACTGCATTTAATTTTGTGTTTCACTGCATTTTATAGGAGTGACTGGGAGAGGGGTTTCTAGGGTTTGCCATGTGCTAATAATATAAGAGCATTCAGCATTTGAAGGTAATGAAAAGACGTTTCACCCATGAATTCCAGTCTCTACCACTGAGAGCAAGAAAAGAGCACCTTTTTAAGCGTCTGTGAACAATGAACATATATAATGCACTAAAAAAGCTCCTTTCTTCTCTCTTACTGCCCAAACCATGAATAGTGTACACTTTCTAACTTGAATGGATTCAGTCCTGCTTTGATACTTGACGATATCTTGAGTGAAAATTTGATGGAAATTGGAAGCACAATGGAGAGTTAATCATGGATTTTTTCTTCACCACATTAAACAAAGAGAACCATAAGATATACAAAAGTAAGATGAGAAAACATTATAGTTTTCAGTATAAAGTTGATTATTTCACAGCACTGCACAGAGCATGTATGATACCAAACATTAAAAGCATCACATACATCTACAGGTATGCAGTGATGCCTAATCCATCTTGTGAACACAGTTTTCAGTCAGGTCTTTTAGATCGGTAAAATGTACATTGTACGCAAAGATAAAATGCACACACAAGGGTATGTCCAAACATTATCATCTCACTCCACATGGGAAGTCCAACAGTTTTCACACTTGAAGAGTGAATCAGACAAGCAAATGAATGATAAAAATACACAAATAAACAAATACACTAAACAAAAGCCAACCAATAAATGCCATGCTCTGAAGACAAATCAAAGCAAGAATTACTAGTAGGTCGGAGGGTCGACGATCGCCTCGTTCACTTGCTGAACTTTTCCTCCTGGGCTACGTGCGTGGTGCTGCCACCGCAGTGGCTCAAGATGGATTGTGGGTACGATTGCCGAAGACGGTCATTAGCGAGGAATACGTTTTACAAAGCAAATCTGTCACTTCCGTGGCGCTCGGGCCGGGGAGAAATATGTCCAGCTGTGACAGCCGCCAGGCCCATGGGGAGAGGTAGGGGGAATTCAATCCCGGCCCCAGCCAACCCCCACCACTCTGGGCCCAATGGAGTGTGACGATGCCTCGGATGGTAGCTGCGGAAACGGGAAAACGGGCCAGTTTGAATGAGGGAGATGGAGAGGGAGCAAGAGGGGGGGAAGGGGAAATTGGAATGGCCTACGTGCGGAACTACCTCATGCTGAATCCAATTGACAAATTTCAGGGCTAATCGGCAGTGGACTGTGGAGATACATGAGGGTCTCCCACAAAAGGGATTAATTACACCTAAGGTTGGCCCATTGTTGTTTTCCAACCCCACATCCCCGCGGCCGCCACTTTCCGTTTCTCTTTCTCATCAATTACCGGGAGGGGGAGAATGTTTCAAATTCGACCCCAATGAACAATTGTTCCCGAGATCCCGCACCCACAGTTCGTAAATATCTTACTTGGGGCAATTAATGTGACAAGGTTAATGGGAGCTACTAGATGTAACACAATTCTTCCGCGATCCCACAGGAGTGGCGCCTACAGATGTGGTTTTCGGGCATCCGTGTGAGTGCACGTGCATGATTTTTTAACCATGCTAAGTTTCTCTGCACATGCGCAGTTAAAGATCTATTTAAATGTACACAGAGTGTTTGCCTATCTGAGATGCATCTGAGTGGTGTTTGTACAGCTTTACAATAGAGGACAGAGAATTATACTGATAACAAAAACTACAACTAATTGTTCCTCGAGTTGAAGACAGTATTTCTACATCCTTCATGGGCAAAAAAATAAATAAATAAATAAAAAATGACTTGCTGCCTTGCAAACTACATATTTCCACTTTCTTATTTTAAACTACAACAACTTTACTATTTGCTAGTTTATGTGTGTCAGCGTGTGTGTGTGTGTGTGTGTGTGTTTGTGTACGTCCTTTGACAAACAATTCTAAAGTACAGAATGAGTGTCGAGGGCAGTGTAAAAATACTTCAAGATAATACAATGCATATCTTATTGAAGAAAATTAATTTTTGATTAAAGGGATACTATCCCATTGCAACCTGTCCCCATCAAAACAAAAATCTGATACATATTTTGAAGCAATGTTTAAAAGATGAATTTTCAATTGCAATCTCATTTCATGATTGCGAATGCAAGTGAGAAAGCACAATCTCGCACAATGCACCGACAACTCATACCTCAATTTCTTTCTTTTTCTAACTCGCAAGTTTTGGAATGTTACAATAAAGTGTATCTACAGTGTAACTCCAACAACATCCCTACATTTCTGTACAAATATTAAACACGCTTACCTTTATTTCTCAAATTTCAAAGCCAGCTCAGAAAATACCATACACATGGACTACAGAGCACCAAGTGATGATGACACAGTCTTTTGTTTAAATAGCTTGGGTTGGAACCAGGTGCAAGCATGGTTGGTATTAAGTATTAGTGTTCACAGATATTCGCACCAAGTGAGGATTGTTAAGAACCAGTTTCCATGGCAATAAATAGCTAGGACATCCCACTTTGGTACTCTCTTTTGTGGTGTTGAAATTTTCAAAGATTTCCTCGAAATTTTACGCTCCACTGAAATAGCACTAAAATAAGAACACAAGAATCATTTGGGGGAGATATAGAAATATTTACTGTCATCCACGAAATAATCAGTAATTATGTTTACTGAATTTGGCCAAAAATGAAAACTTCATCACGTAAATATTTCAACTTTTACAGCACTTGCTTATGAAACTAAAATATTAATGACGGATGGTACTGTCTGAAAAAAAAAAGAAGAAGAAGTTCGTTTTCACTTTCAAAGTTGTCAAAGGAACATGATGCAGCTCTAATCTTTGTCCAACATAACCACAACCCCATTGGTAGTTAAAAGAGTTTTTGGTCTTCTGCCAATGAATACAGTTCATTTTTTTTCTTCTTCCGTGGTTAGCTAACCAAAAATAGCTGTGTAACTTTTCTAAGCAATAAACCACATACTGAAATTAAAACCTAGGCAGTTTCTCTTTAGCAAATATATGGTATCCTAAAAAAAAAAAAAAAAAAAAAATATATATATATATATATATATATATATATGATATTGAAACAAGGAAGGTAAAACTGACCAGAAACAAATAATAATAAACAGTGAAAACTTTGAGCAAAGAAAATGGGTTTTCATCGGGATGAAAATTTTCTTTGCTCAAATTTTTGACTCTATATATATATATATATATATATATATATGTATTGGACTCTAAAAGAAGATTGACTCCAAAAGACATACAGGCTGTACGTTTTCTGATAGATCACAGGAATAAGAAATCAACAAATGTGGTGATTTCAAGTGAATCATTATCAGTGTTAAAGCCTTTTTCTGATTCTGAAGTCTGGGCAACTCTGTTGTGCAGCTCATTGCACATACAAATATTTCTTTCGAAATCAACTGTTTTCTTCCGTAAAATCTCTCTCACCACCACGTTTCCAGGTGATCAAACTGGAAAATGCATTTACCTTCGAAAGGGTGCCCAGTATTCTGGGCTTGTGCCAAAAGGGATAGGAGGGAAAAAAGTGCACTATTAAAGGGATCGTATAGTTTTGGTTGAGACCTAATTTCAGGTTTCTAACATTTTTTGGTGAGATGATAAGAAACCTTTTCTGACATATGAAAGAGCATGTAATTCTATGTGGAATTCAATGTTTATTTGATGAAAATTGGTTTTGAAATGGCTGAGATATCCAAAAAAGAGCGATTTTAATAAAGTGTGGGACCTACACTTTATTACGATCGTTTTGTTTTACTTTGTTTTTGGATGTTTCAGCTATTCCAAACCCAACTTTTATCAAATAAACTTTGAATTCCTCTTAAAATGGTATGCTCTGTACTATTACATAAGCGTTTTCTTGGTATATCACAAAAAAGTTAAAGCCCAATTTTTATCTCCACCAATACTGTACCATCCCTTTAAATGTACAGTAAGGAGTGATTGCAATTCTCCATGTCACATGGATTCAATGAAGATCTAAGATGTAGTTTGCGGCTTCCGCAGGCTAACCCCAACATAAGCAAGCAGTGATCAACATCTGTTGACCCCCGTAATCACACGATTCCCATCATGCACCAGCAGCAGAAACAGTGTTATTGAAAGAGGAGATTTTCTTCTCAAGGTCAATTACAATCACGCCATTCACTTGTTTTCTTAACAAGCTTAAACTTGCAATCCGTTTTTTTTTTTTCTTCTTCACAAAAACATGACAAAGGAATCAAATGTTTTCAAAACCACAAACACACAACAGAAGTATAGACCTGAAATGAACATTTCAGCATTGGTTTGGGGGGAAATGTCTCAGTTGTGAAAGATAGCACACAGGCTTGGACATAAAACATTATATATAATATTTTTTGTATATTTAGCATGAAGGCAGTCTGTTCTTACCATCACAAAGTTTAAGCACATTTCAAAATGTTCACATCAAACTACTTGCATTAGTTTTATAATGACCTACAGTGTACATCTGAATATTTTTTTTTCTTAACCCCCTCAAGGTATTCTTCACTTGCTTTTGAATATAGAGTCACCCACGTGATTACATCCACACTTAGCATTACAACTCTGATAATTTCTCCTCCACCCTACTTCCACCACACACACCATATTGAGCAATTGTAATTGACGGCTAAAATCTTTCACAGCATAATGATCATTTTGCACAGATCATTCAAAGTCGATTACAGGGAGTTTTCTACTTATAAATGTATTCCTGTAGTCATGATGAATGAAGATTCCACATTAAGAGACTTTGACATATGAAATGACAGTCAACAGTATACAAATTAAATAGTGAATGGTCATGGTGCGATGGTTCAAGATTTTGCATATATTTTGCTATTTAACAAGCTGAAACTGAGTTGAATAATGCGCCTCATCTTTCACCAAGTGCAAAATCTTGTTCCCTTGCACAAGTAAAGACCATACACTATTTGTCTATTAGGTGCTGTATAAAGATCACTGGAGCATATGCAGCAGCTCTGTTGAGGTTGCACTGCATCGATCTGAAATCTATAGTTTACTATTGTGACCACCGAGGAAGTCATCTTTACTCCATCTATAACACCCACTAAAGCTACACCCATTACAGTCTAACCATGAGGTAAACATTTTCACTGTGGGGGAACGACAGCAGCCCAATAGGCTTGAAGGAAACAATAAAATGAATGACTACATCACAACTCACAACAAGCACATAAAACATATGAAAATACAAGCAGTGCATAAACTGTACAGTACATGTAAAGGGAAAAACACCTCTGGATATAGGGTGAACTACTAGCAGAGTATCTTTATGACTGTGTTGTAATTTGGAGAAAGTGCATCGAAACTTGTTTCTCAACTTCTGTGAAGACTTGGAGTTTTACTCTTCCTTGGATAAATGATTCCATAAGATGGAAGCTTGACAGAAAACTGTTGACAATGTGAACTTAGATTGGTAGAGGGGTGGGTGAACGCTGCGTAGATTTGCGGTGTGGCATCAAGCAATAGCATGGAATTTTAAAAGCAAACTTGCAACAGGTGGCTGTAAGTATTGTATGAAGGACTAGGTGATGAAGTGTGAGTGCCATGCCTACGGGAAGGAACCACTGCTGCCAGGGGACTTGAACCTGGAATCTCATCGTGGAGTGTCCAAAAACTCAACTTCTGAGCCATAATGGCTCCTTAACCCATTGAAGAGTAGTCCCGAGTACAGATACTCGGGCAGGTGTCTATGGGAAATGCGTGTTGTAGCAAAATCAGCCCATCCTTGACATGTTTAAAGGTCAACTGCATACATGTTTTATTACATTAGGAAAACATAACTTTGACAACCTTATAAACTACAGTTTAAAAAAAAATCTTCACAATCATCTTGAAAGCATCATAAACAGCATATGCATGCATTTATGCACAAAGAGCTGAATTTTATTTTCTACCCAGGTTTATTATCAACGAAGAAAAATCCAATGTGTGAACAGGATCATGTACGATCCATAGGGCAGCGGGGTTCATGGGAGAGATTGATCTATACAACATCAGATTGTCAAGCATCTTTCTCATGTGTTGTTGACCACATACTGTAAAACAAGATATATTCGCGGCATGAAATTTTTGCCAAGCAAAGCCAATGCCTTTTTCACAGCATGAAATTTTTGTGTAGTGTCACTGGCATTCACAGCATACTGTATGTCCCCCAAAAAATTACAACGGTACCCTCCACAACGATAGCTTTAAGAATAGCGAATCAATCCAAATACAATTTCAGGGTATGAAACTATAACTCATTGCCAACATTAATACAGAAAACCCCATTCAATTTGCTTCAATGGTCAAAGAGAAATGAGGAATTTTGTAGAGGATGTCAGGAATCTCTTCCCTCCAAGTTCTGTCTATTGTATTCACACACAAGATCATCAAAGTGCTAAACTTGGAAGAATCAGACTCATGACATGCTTTACAACAATCCACATTTCTCTGTGACCGCTTAACCAAATCGGATGGGATTTCTGCAAAATAGAGCTAAGATGTTATATTATTGACCCTGAAGTAGCATTTCGACAGTTTAATCATATTGGGTGTTATCAATGCGAAAATCTGATTGTAATTTTTTTTGGGACATACTGTATAGCGAAGAAAAGAACTTTTGCGTGCATTTTCATTTTGCAAATCTTGGCTCTTGTGAAATTTACGAAACTTAAATGCATGTGAACATTTCTGGTTTTACAGTGTACAAAATTGGGCATTGCTTCCTGAACAAGATTATGTTGAACAAAAATATTGTTTCAATGCCGACCTTCAATATTCCCAGTAGACGAAGCCAAAATTGCCGACACACACACTTTTGCAGACACAGAAAACATTTCAGCCTTCCAAATGACATTTAATAATGGCTTGAAGTACATTTGAAATGAACACAAACAAATGAAAGATTAATGCCTGATGGGTAGTGTTGTTGCTGCTTTTAAATATCTAGGCTCATACAACAACAAATAGAGGGGTCAGAAGCATTGTTTGTGTATGTGTGCAAGATTAAGTAATCACTCCAAAACACAAAATCAAAACAGCAAACTCACTCCCCCCCCCAAAAAACAAAACAAAACAACAATCTCTCACTCTCTCACACGCACACACACACAAACATACATGTATTATAAAGGACATCATATGAAGCAATAGATTGCATGGGAAACAGTTGTCCATAAAACCTACTTGTGCAATGGACACACCAATTGCTTTTATGACTCAAATAATTGCAGGTCACAACCACTATGTGTATACAATGGTATACAAATAATGAATGTTTATGTGTGCAATGGACGGAATATTTCATGAGGTGAAAGATGAAATAATCCATTCAATGAGGCGCAGCCTCGTTGAATGGATCAAACATTTCATCTTTCGCAGAATGAAATATTCCGTCCATTGCACGAATGACAAACATTCATTATTTGTTTTATATAACGCCTATGTTTTATTAATTTAGAACCAATTAGAGAGAATCTGAGATCGCGAGAGTGCTGTCGCATACACACACTGCAAACCCAAGCGTTTTACATGCGTAGTGTGCCGGGCTCTCAGCGAGCGTGCAATGGAGCAAATCGTATGGATCCAAAATTGCACGGTAAATGGAGCCACAGTTGCACGGATGATGAAATGGGTCGAATGATCAATGTCAAACAACCAATCAAATGACAAGGATCTCTTTAGGCGTTATATAATACATGTTGTTGTCTGAGCAAAAAAAAAAAAATTCCATGGTTGAACACCATTTGCAAAGTAGTAATTACAACAAATTTTCAAGCAGTTTTTGGAACGACCAGAACAAAACATGATGCATACATCCAAAAATGTACAGGAGGGATGGAGTTTAGAATATGCACACAAAGCAACAAAAAGATTTATGTCCCTTTTCTATGAAAACAGCAATATTTTGTTTCGTACCTTGCAAAGCATTTGCTTCCATCTCCAGGGCTTTGATGAGAGTAGCTGTGTCAATTTCGTCGTCATCATCATCGTCATCATCATCGTCATCGACAACCACCCCTGCCCCTGCTTCATCGTCATCTTCCTCCTCATCATCTGCATCCTCGTCTTTTTCATCTTCATGTTCATCGTCGTCGTCTTCACTCACGAGAACGTTCTCAGGGAGCTCACCAGGCTCGTAAGCACTGCCATCGGCTCCGGGGGCATTTGCTGCAAGAAAGACAGAACACAATTCTTTTAGTGTACTTATTGAATACTTTGCGTAAATTAACAATCTATTAACCAGGCCTGACAGTGAATCATCACTTCTACTTTCATGTTTTCTTTTTGCGTGTTTTTTTTTTACTACACACGAATAGCTAGAATATATATATTTCAATGTAATAGCACATGGCCTACCATGGCCTTGCCCTTCGATGCATAACATATGCCATTCTGGCCCAGCACAATTTCGAATGCATTGGACCATAAAAAGGTTGGACAGATTTGTGTTTGATTCACCTGCTAAATTTTAATCAGAGACAAGTTTACGGTAGCTTAGCTAGATGTATGACACAAAAGCGTGAGTCAACTCACAACCTGTATAAAAACAAAAATAGACAAAGAAACTTCCTTAACCCATGGACGACGGACTGATTTCGCTACAACATGCATTTCCCATAGACACTTGCCCGAGTATACTTGGGACTTGTCCTCAACAGGTTAAATTCAAGAACATTTGAAATTTCAGAAGTTTGGTCACACAACCAAACAAACTCTGACCATACCATTACTTCTACCATAAAAAGTTACAAGTGTACTTAGCATTGGTGCCATCTGGGAATTTGAACAGAAACAGATAGTTTCAGGGATATCATCACAATTTAGTTTAAAAAAAAAATGAATGCCCTCATACAGGAAGTTTATGGAATGTACACAGCAGTTTATGGGAAGTGCATAGACATCAAATAGTTAAAATCATCAGTTTTCAAAAGGTATGCAAATTTCAGGAATGCGTGAAGCAAATACGATATTCTTTAATGCCCACTCACGTAAACAAGTTGAAGTGACTAAAATATTCGGTCGTTGCTGCAATGGACCATACGACAACCAACAATTTTAAGCCTGGAAGTAAACAGGGTGTGGTTACCGGAATCTACACTTGTATCCTCTTGGTTACTTACTTGCAGCATCATCGGAATGTCTCTTGTAGTAGCTGGCTTTGATGGCGGCTATTTTGTACTCCAGATGGCATTTTTCTAAAGGGAACAGAGAAAACAGCATACTCATTAGCCACATTCACAAATACAATTTATCTGTTATAGCATTGCAATGCGCAAACCAATTTTATTTGTCATTAATTACACATGTGCCCCCCCCCCCCAAAAAAAAAAAAAAGAATTCACTTGGTTACAAATTAAGCATTTTAATCTCAAGACTGCACATGCCCAAACAATGACCAAAGCATGACCCCGGGCATTCAAGAGTGTGGACCCAAAGTGGCAAGTTTTCCAACGGGATTACAAATATTGAGGTTTTTTTTGTGTGTGTGTAACATTCATACACACCATGCATGGAAAATTATAGAGCGAATTAAAAAAAAAAGAAATTAGCTGGACCAACTTTTCATTGCGATGCATGGCACAAAATTTTACAATTATTTTGCATTCACACATGAGACTTACAGTTTTCATATCTCATTGCAAAAATTTTAAATGTGAATGTTCACTTCCAGTGTGTGTAAATGGGACTATTGATATCCTTTATATCTTTTTCCTTTTTAGATTAATTGCCTGCATTCAGTTCCTAATGATTTGTTTAAATCTAGAGAAGTTCCAGCTGCTTGGCAGACTAAACTTCCCGTGTGATTAAGGTAAAACGGAAATCATATAAGAAAACACTTCATTCTAGAATACATGTAATCTGAAACAAATAACCAAACACTTGTACAAACTCCTCCTGGATGCGTACCTAGCATCAGCTTATCCCGTTGTACCGTCTCCAGCTCGTCGGTAAGAGATTCAATCAGATCCTTCTGGGAGCTCACCTGTAGATATAGGGGCGGGGTAACAGAATAAGTGGAGTCATGCGACTCCTGAATACTAGCTATGCTACACGCAAAGAATTGTGGGAGATTGTTGACAGGAATATTGAAACAGAACTGTCCAAATTCTATCCTTTATTTCTATGAATGTTGGTACGCAGAGGAATCATGCCTGAATTTACAACTTGTCGAGGAGAAATTAACATACAATCACAGATGTTGCTGTGGCCAGCTGTGTTGAATGACCACGATTCCACAATGGCCCCAAAACTGTACCCCGCAACAAACACTCGTTCAATACTTTTTGTACAGAATGGCTGGTTGTCTTACACAGCTAGTGGTCATCTTTTATCATAATCCATTGATATGTTACTGACAGATCAAAATGGCTATAAAGTGTGTGTAATGCACAGGTCTAGCCAGTGAAGAGTGCATTCAGATCTTGTGCAATAAATACACTTATATACCGTGCTACGGTACAAACTTTACTCAGAAACAACATATTTTGAAAGTAATCCATATTAAACCATTCCATAAGTTTATAGTGAAGAAAACAGCATATTTAGACAGAAACATCATTTATTTGCTATATTCTGTGTCTTCAAATTCAAAATACGCCGAAATCCTCAAACAGAGCAGTATGTAGCTTCTGAATTACATGTGTACATTACCATTGTGGCTGAATTCCACATGTACACAAGGGAAAACTCTAAAGGCCCTGTCACATTTTTACTTGAGTGGCCCTTCTGCACAAATCTGGCAGCATTAAAAGGGAACTGAAAGAATTCTGCCTCTACGGATGCAAATATTGATATGAAAAATCAGGTATCTGCAAGCTAAAGTAGGTGGCGCAACTCGGATCAATTTGCATAAGTAGCCATGAAACATACCAGAGCTCTCAGTGCGATGACCTCATGGCGAAGCTTGATTAGGCACGACATCTGACCCTGATAGGCCTCTCTGCTCTTCACTGTCCACTTCTGAAGCTCCAGCTCAATGGCCTTCAGGTCAAGGGTCATGTCAGTGTCCCTCAGAATGGTTTGACCTGGTGAAAATGGCAGGGGTTCAGGATGTCAGCATGTAAGTCATTCAATGACTGAAGTCTTTCACAATTTGGGCCTGAGAAATCTTCTAGTGTAGAAACTTAGTGGATGAATATTCATCACCTTGACTATTTCATCTGCCGTTTGGTAATTAGTTTTTGTTTTGTTTTTTGTTTTTTTGTTTGTTTGTTTTTTTTGCCAGACTGAACTCAACTATAATCTCACATATCATCTATGCATAAAGAAATGTTCAGCCAAAATTCATCTCCCTGATATAAAATCTCATTTTTGGCTGGAAAATAGCCCAATCTTACCAACAAAAGGAGGAATGTAGCTCATGAGAGTGCAGTTGGTCCAGTTATCGGCGAGCTCCGAGTACTTGCTGTTGAGAACAATGTCATCGCTGAAGCCATGGAGGGAGAAGAAGTCGACGGCCGAGTGGTCAGCGTAGACCACAAGGGTGTCAAAGTGACCGACAATACTGACGTCCTTCATTTGCTACACAGATTATGAAAAAAGAGAACAGCATATGCTCGTTTATTGGCTACATCACCAAGTCCTGGTCAAGTTAATGTCATTACAAAAAATAGGTTGGCACTTGTGACACCTACAATTAATTACCTCAAACTGTCATGTTTCTGGTTACATTGTAAGTGCCAGTGCCAGCTTTTAGGGGTGAGAGCGAGCGCACCATACTGAGCATGTGTGCTTATAAAGAACTGGAAATCAACCTGCTAATTTCAGCCACTAGAATGTTGAGATATAATCTGATATACCAGCTACACATGATTCAGAAAACTACATTTCTTTTCCCCAAAACATACTTGGAGATCTCTTGCAGAAATGAATTGATTTCATGGGCACACCTGTTGTTGTTCACTGCATACCAAATTTTACCCCACCTTTAAATTTAGGGTATTTGCATGGCAACAAAAAAACAACAACATACAAGCAAACAAAAACAAGCATATATTAGATAAACAAGTTACTATATCTCTTTACAGACAAAAAAACATTTGATTATTCCAATACATAATATCAAAAAAGGAGCTTCAGTCTCTAGTGTAATGCACAATAAATCTGACCCACAAAATTATGACAGCTGATTTGGAAAAGCTGATCCAATGAATTTGATACAGACATTCCTCAGGCATTTGCAGATCATTTCAATAACAAAGGTCATTTTAAAGGGTCATTGCTCCTTTGTGTAGAACTCAACATTCATTGTGGTACTTATTCTTCAGTAAAACAATTGACTATCAGCTGACCTCTAAACTCAATCAAATCTCTGATGCATCTTTGTAAAGTTAGAGCATAGAAGAGTGTAGAGCTAGAGCCAGGGAAGTTGGTGACTTACTTGGAGCAGATATCTCCCAATGCCACACCTCCTACATCGCTTTCTGACTCCAACCAGGTCAATCTGGATGATCTTTTCCCCGGGACGGCTGCAAGAAATATCAAACAGTTCAAGTGCGTCTTAATTTAGCATCTCACTTTCAAGACTACAGGGAAATCAGCTTGGCCAGAGTCTGTCTAGATGGCATCAAGTAAACAACAGTATATATGACATATGAAAATGGGCTAATTGTTTGCTGAGGGTTCAAACTGCGTGGAAAGAAGGCTTTATTTGATGATTCCAACCCACATAAACTTCATTCTCTGGACGCTACACATGACCATCACTGTTCATCCATCCATCCATCCCTCCATCCATCCCTCCATCCATCATTCCATCCATCCATCCATCCATCTATCCATCTATCCCTCCATCCATCCATCCATCCATCCATCCATCTATCCATCCCTCTATCAATCCACCTATCCATCCCTCCATCCATCCATCTATCTATCCATCCATCCATCCATCCCTCCATCCATCCCTCAATCTGTCCATCTATCTCTCCATCCATCCATCCTTCCATCCATCCATCCATCTATCTATCTATCCATCCCTCCATCCATCATTCCATCCATCCATCCATCTATCTATCCATCCATCCATCCATCCATCTATCCATCCATCCATCCATCCATCAATCCATCTATCCATCTATCCCTCCATCCATCCATCCCTCCATCCATCCATCTATCTATCCATCCATCCATCCCTCCATCCATCATTCCATCCATCCCTCCCTCCATCCCTCCATCCATCCCTCCATCTATCCATCCCTCCATCAATCCACCTATCCATCCCTCCATCCATCCATCCATCTATCTATCCATCCATCCATCCATCCCTCCATCCATCCCTCAATCTGTCCATCTATCTCTCCATCCATCCATCCTTCCATCCATCTATCCATCCATCTATCCATCCCTCCATCCATCCATCCATCTATCTCTCCATCCATCCATCCATCCATCCATCCATCCCTCCATCCATCTATCCATTCATCCATCCATCCATCCCTCCATCCATTCATTCATTCATTCATTCATTCATTCATTCATCCAGTCAGTCAGTCAGTCAGTCAGTCAGTTTTAAACTTACATGTTTGATTTCTCCCAAGTGGCACAGGCTACAATCCTTGACTCGATGCCCACGGCGGGTTCCAGGGACTCTGCCGAGGGATTCGGTCCTGCCTCATCCCTTAGCTCTCGTCTCCTCTTCACCAGCCGCAGAAATTCGTTGATGCCCTTGGAGAAGTCTGGGTCCTCATCATCATCACTGTCAGAGAGACCAACAACAGTCATCTGATGATATGATTATTGCATACAGGAAAAATGCAGGTGTCTAGAATAATGTGTCGGTTGAGAGCCAGAAGGGCACTAACTACACAGACTTTGCTTCTTATAGTATTAATGCCCTTCTGGTGCCCATTTGACCATGCGATTTAGCAGGAAGTATTTTGACATCAGAATGAAATGGGTCTTATTGATTCATGGACACGCAAAATGGACTTGAACATTTCCCCTACTGCACCTAGTCTTTGGCAGAAGTTAAAATAAATCTTTTTCATAAGAGTTAAACTGAACTGAATAAAAGGAAATTCTCTGACTGAAATTACACAGTCATTAGTGAATTCAACGAAATACAAATATCTTAAATGGTGAATTCAATTTAAAGAATTCAATTTAAAGGATTTAACAGATATTGACATCAATCAATAGAAATGAATCATGTGGAAACGAAAATGAAAAAAGAATCCCAAAGATCATGGACCTTTCTTCCTCCGACTCTGTGTCCGTGTCACTGAAGACTTCGGCAAACACCCTCCTCTGCTCATCCTCCTCCAGAATGTCCTCATCATCCTCCGCATCATCCTTCTTGTTCCCATCTCCTCCTCCTCCTCCTCCCCCATCCCCAACATCAGTCCTGTTTGGAAGAACGTCCTCCTCCTCCTCTGCATTTTCCTCGAGCAATTTCAGCAGAGATGCTTTCCTGGCTTCGCACTCTGCAGTGTCTTCTTCCTCCTTCCCTTCTCTCGTTACCGGGGAATGATGATCGGCTTCTTGGGATACTTTGTCTGATGATGCTTTTTTCACCCTGTCGGCATCCTCACTGGGTATTGCCTCTCCTTCTGAGCTGGGTTTTGTCACGTCCTTGTCATTTCTTTGTATCCTCTCGCGAAGTTCCTTGGCTACATCTGATTTCATTGAAAGTGTAAGTCAAACAAAAATATAGTAAAGAATTGATGTGAAAGGGTCATTTTGGGGAAATTAATGTTGTAAATTCAATGAATACAGGCAATGCTCTTTTCAGCTCTTAACAGAAGAGTGATTGATATTTTTCTACCAAATTTTTCCTATTTTTCCTTTAAATCTCATCAAATATTCTTCCAAATTAAAACTGATGTAGTAATTGGAAAAATGCTGCGAGTCTGTGACGACATCTGTAGGTTGTCAGTCAGAAACCAGGACAATATTTCACATGCAGACACAGAGAAAACAATCATGTACATTTTTTACACCTATAAATAAAGTGGTGAAAGGTTGTCATGAGAGTGAAATGTTATACCTTGAATCTGAGTGCTGCAGAGCGTTTAATGTCAATGAGATACAGTAGTGATATACAGTGTAAAGCCGAACTGCTCAGTTTGTTGAAATGTATCATTTACATAGGCTGTAATAAAAGAACAAGAGGTACATTTGTATAAACACCATAATGAATGCTGACTGGTATTAAAGCATGAAGTCGCAAAGAAAAGTGTGGATTTTTTTGTTTCTGTTTTGTATTCATATCAGATTCCCCCCTGTTCAGCTAACCATAAAAAACAACAACAATAACAAAACAGGGCAAGTACAGCCACAACAAAAATCTTGTGTCCAAAGGGTTGTCTAACCCTTTCCTTGCTTTGAGTGCCGCTTGGCACAGAAAAAAACCTATAGCCTTGTACACACTGTTCAAAGTCCCTGGCACAGAAGGCGATTTTAAAAACTACATACCCTTTGTACTTCTGACCAGAATCAGTGTCTTGGCCCACTTCCCAGTGACCGTAGCATAGAGAACTTGAGGGGTGATATCCGGGAGGCAGGTGTCGTACAATCCTACCACAGCATGGAGAAGCTCTCTGTTGCTTACCTGTTACAAAAAAAAAGACAGATGTATATATATTTCTGTCAAAGAATGACTGGATTTCTCCAAAGTTCACTTGAGAAACAAGAAAAACACTCGGAGAGTGCAGACCTCCGACAAGCAGTTCATTTCCACCCATACACACAGGCTGAAAATCGCCCTATTTCCCACAATAAAACCTTTTTTTTACATCATCAGCTTCCAGCTACACAGCGCCTCTTCCGAGAAGAGCACAGGCTTTCGAGCACGTATGCAAACCTGAAATATGCACAGCTTAAACTCCCAAGTTAGTCATTGACCTTATCTGCCAAAAAATAAAGAAATCCTTCAAAAGTTCATAAAAATTCCCCGATCACTAACAAAACTCAATCATCCGCTCCTTGTGTCATTATTGACTTTTCCTGCAAGTTTCATTCAAATCCATTCACAATTTCTTTCAAGAATTATTTTGCAAACAAGACAAACAAAATAACAAACAAATAAACAAATGCCTATGAAAACATGATCTCCTTCCTTGGTGGAGGTAATAAAGCTGAATGATTATTTGACTACATCAGAGAGATTCTGTTCAATATGATATGAAGGAATGAATGGTAGGTATAAAACTGAAGCAAATAGGAAATAGACCCTCTAGGTTTTTAAAAAAAGAAAAGATCTTAGCTAGAAGATATAACTCAAACAAATACCCAACACAACAGCTGTGGTCCTAACACACCTGAAGGAATTACTCTCATGACTAAATGACAGAAAAGAAAAGGGGCATGCCATTACTGAGTCTTGTCAGATGGAATTTAAACAGTAATCATAATCACTCTGGCTGATGAAAACCTGAGCTAGTGGAACAAAGGACAGTAATGTTACTTCACAAAGTTAATGTGATATACATTCAATTCCTACCTACGACTAAAAGTTTAGGTAAATTTACATAAAACTTTAAACACCCTGTGAAAAAGAAAAAAAAAAACCATGCCAAGCCTAAGGTTTGACCTTCCATGACAAAATTCAACAGCATGCAAAAGCATTTTAATGTTAATTTACATCTTGTAGATTCTACAGTAGTCGGCAGTCAAAGTTTGGACAGCGCGCATTATTTTATGGCAGCTTGTTTTACATTATTTGTTTTCTCATGGAGGAATCAATTTGGCTAAATCGTGATATCGGTCCCCTCTTGTTCTGCATGTGCATCTTCACTATGTGCAAAGTCTATGGAGCTGGAGGTGGATAGATATAGCGCTATTCATATAGGTGTTAAAATTAGCAGTCACCAGCTAGAGTAAAATATCCCGTTTGCGGCAGTTTAAACATTGCTAAGGGTTTTTCCAACTTGTAAACAAATCAGGCAAATTATTTTCAACCATTTCATACATCATAGACAAGATTATTCATTAACGCAATTGTTTTCATAAAAGAAATTTACCATTGACCAACACAGTTTTCATGATTTACCAGGGCAAAACCCGGCACAATTTTCGCCGATAAGGGCGATATGCGACATAGTATTTCTGCTTGCAGCACGATGTACAATCCCTATGCAATACGCGCGTGCTCCACGATCTTTAGCTGAACGCCTTCACATGTCTCGCGAACATTGCGTAAGCGCCAATTCACATTGCGAAAGCACGTGAAAATAGCGGGCGCACATGCATTGGCCGCAAACAAGATCGCAATTCTGGCGGTGTTGTTGTCTTTCTCGTGTTTTTCTCATTTTTTTTTCGATGGTAACATCCACTTTCCGAAAAAAATGGCGGCCCACATCGGCTCGCGAAAGTTCTATTTTACGTGAGGATATGTTTTCAAAATCCATGAACATCAAGAAAACGACAAAAAATCCAGTTTCTTGGACCATTGTTTCTTAACTGTTATGTTAAGAAGTACCGAAAATTTAATTTTGGATGCGATATGTTGTCATTTAGGTGAGAAAAGTTCACTTTCATCAGAGATCGTGCCGATTTTATCGGTTGGTTCTTGTTGATTGCTAGTGTGTTAGTATGTGTAGTGTGCATGTAACAGTGCAGTGCTGTGTAGGGGTATATTACCGTGTATGTTGTACCTGCCGCGAACGGCTGCACGGCCACATACTGCCGCAGTTACTCTATAGGGTCTATGTAAATTTAATGATGAAATGAATGGCGGTGAATGGAATGGGGACCTATTATATCAGTTCGGGAAACCCACTCCCAAGGGGGGCCCCTCCTTATAAGTAACCCGTCCCCCTTATAAGTAACCCCGTCCCCCTTATAAGTAACCCCCGGGGCACCCCTTATAAGGAGTCTCCACGCTTTTTTGCAATGCAACGCGAAAATGAAAGGACTGCGGCAATTCGCTTGAGTGCAGACGTGGCGACTGAGTACGGAGACCTCCGTACTCAGTCGCCACGTCTGCACTCAAGCATTGCCGCGCCGCCGCGCCTGGCGACACTCACGCCAGTAATCGCTCGCATTTCAGCATTCGCATGGGTCGTTTGACATCACATTTAAATCCATGATTTTAGATATGATGCCTCGAACCGATTTTGCTCAAATTTCGTGAGTAACTAGGAAACTTGTGAAGCTTTATGGATATAATCAAGCGAATTGCCGCGGTCCTTTCATTTTCGCGTTGCATTGCAAAAAAGCGTGGAGACTCCTTATAAGGGGTGCCCCGGGGGTTACTTATAAGGGGGACGGGCTAACTTATAAGAGGGACGGGTTACTTATAAGGAGGGGCCCCCCTTGTGAGTGGGTTTCCCGAACTGATATGACTCTGATGAGTATTTCACTATAAAAAAAAACTAATGCCATCAATTTCCCCTTTCCAGGGCAGAGGGTATGAATGAGACTCAAGATGTTGATGAGTTCATTTGAGTGAATCACTTTTATGTTGTATCGACAGATTATGAGAATGATCATAGAACATTTACTGTATACTGCACTGCACTTGTCAAGTATAGCTCTGTGACTACGGACGTTTAGCGCGATCATACATAAACTTACCCCAGGTACAACTTCCACACAATTGTATTTCGCGCTCTCGAGAAGGCGCCTGAACTCAACAATTATTGGCAGGCACGTTATTTCCGAGGAACAATTTTTACGAAAGACATGTGTTTCAGAGGTAGATTCAACTTCGTCTGCTGCATTTTCAGAAGTGTTTGTCCGGTCTTTCGTCACTTTGCGACGTTTGCGAATAAATTTTGCCGACGGGAGCCGGAGAGTTATTGAGCCCAAGGGCGCAGCCATTTTGAATTCCTCTTTAGTCTCACTCGATCATGTTTATTCATTGTGCCAACAGTATTTATAATCCCCTTTAAAGAGAGATAAAATTTCAGAAAAAGGATATTTTTAAAGTTATTTCCATTAATTTTCAGCCCTTTCATGTATATGAAATATTATCTTGATAATCTTCATTACAAAATTTTACCAAACGATTTACTTATTAGCTTTCATGTTCTTTTGACTCGTTCTGATCTGAAGTGGGGCCTGAAAATCCGAAGATGTCAAATAAAACAATAGCCTATTTTTACGATGCCGATGTCGGAAATTTTCACTATGGTAAGTCCCTGTTTTTGTTATGATTAGAGTTGGCTGATTTAAAGGGGTAGCAAACCAGAATATTGATATCGCGAAGTTTGATCCTGGTCGGAGACGTGACCCCCCTTCTCGCTCTGGTACACACAGGTTTAGACCACGGCTCGCGAAGTTGCAGCACCTCCACATCCGCGGGATTCGTGGGGGCAGGAAACAAAGGATGGCCGGCTGGCACGGCAAAAGGAGCTAGGAGGCTATTGTATTTGGGGGTCAAAATTTGTCCCGTACAGAAGAGCGCAGAGCGTGAGAGTAGGAATGTGTCACGTCATGTGGATATGATCCCAATCTTGGCAGAATATCCTCTCAGCTCTGTTATGTTATCTATCATGCTTGAATTATCAAATCGGATGGGGATGGGGGGGGGATGCTCAGGCCTCAGGGTGGGGTGTACAAAGAGGGGCAATCGGGATGGCCACTTAAAAATTATTGGGGGGGGGGGGGATAAATTACCAGAGCCCTACTTTTTCATATGTCATATAGTCATGTCTATTCCCCATTATGTACCACCATGTAGATTTTCTCTATGTCAGTCCGGGAAACCCGCTCACGAGGCCTGCTCCCCCATACAAGCACTCTTCAGCCTCACGAGGCCCCCGGAGAGCCTCATGACGCTCCCGGGGAGAGAGACTCAAGAAGCTCCCTGTTCACTTTTTATTCATCTCACATCTGACATATAAATTGTCGCAACTTTGCATGGTGATTTTTTGTTACACACACATGTCCACTATCCATGATGAAAAGAAGAAAAAATTCTGTCTGTTTTTTTTTACAACAATCGAGTTTTAATCAACCGATGCACAACGACCCATCGAAACACGGGCGCCAGCGGGTTCGCTCAATGCAAAGCTGCCGCACCTAGCGGCCTGGTCCAACTATACATTTTCGGTGCGTTTTTCTGCGGCTCTCACCTCTCCGCGCACGAATCAGCCTCGTGAAGCTGAAGTCTGACATCTTTTTACAAAAATTCGTAACAAGAAAAATAAAATCAGTACTAACCTGATCTTGTGCATATATTCCAATTTACTATTCCATGCTGATAGAGCAGGTGGGTACTCCAGTTTGTTAGCAAACTAATCACTTTGTAGGTATGACGGGTTCACTTTCTTCGTCAATTCCCCCGTCGGCTAACCTTTTTGCGCTTTTTCTGGAATCATCCCGCGACGCGACTTTACATTACACCACGCATCCAGCACATACAGACAGCGCGGAAGCTGTGAGATTTTCAGAGCGAGCTTGCGCACGCACGGGTACCGGAGGATACTTTATCATCAGGTGCGTGCGCAAGCTCGCTCTGAAATTTGTGCGCTGTCTGTATGTGCTGGATGCGTGATGATGTGACATCATGTCGCAGGATTCCAGAAAGAGCGCCCAAAGGTTAGCGGACGGCCGAATCGACGAAGAAAGTGAACCCGTCATACCTACAAAGTGATTAGTTTGCTAACAAACTGGAGTACCCACCTACTTAGTCAGAGTGGAATAGTAATTTGGAATATATGCACATGATCAGGTCAGAACTAATTTTATTTTTCTCGTTACGAATTTTTGTAAAAAGATGTCAGACTTCAGCTTCACGAGGCTGATTCTTGCGCGGAGAGGTGAGAGCCGCAGAAAAAAGCACCGAAAATATATAGTCGGATCAGGCCGCTAAGGTGCGGCAGCCTTGCATTGAGCGAACCCGCTGGCGCCCGTGTTTCGATGGGTTGCTGTGCATCGGTTGATTAAAACTCGATTGTTGTAATAAAAAACAGACAGAATTTTTTCTTCTTTTCATCATGGATAGTGGACATGTGTGTGTAACAAAAAATCACTGTGCAAAGTTGCAACAATTTATATGTCAGATGTGAGATGAATAAAAAGTGAACAGGGAGCTTCTTGAGTCTCTCTACCCCGGAAATGTCATGAGGCTCTCCGGGGGCCTCGTGAGGCGGAGGAGTGTATGTACGGGGGAGCAGGCCTCGTGAGTGGGTTTCCCGGACTGATGTGACTCGTAATTCAAGTCGTAGACCCTATCCTGCATTCCTGGTAAACATGGTAAAGATGAAATTTATTAACTTTCATGAAAAATATTTTGAAAAAGAAAGTTGGATAGAAACCTAACACTTAGATTGTATACATAGTTGTAAGAGGCACAACACACTTGATTCATAGCCAATCACAGGGTGGAGAGTGTGTGTTCACCCCAAAAGTACAATGTAGTCAAATCCATTTCTGTAAAAGTTGAAATTTTCGTACATTTTGCACGACATGAAACTAGCACAAAAATAAACACAATTTTTTGTTTGTTAAAGGCTGGTCTACATAGACGCATCTAATACTATTTGATGTTTTCACAACTTGTACTGAAATTAAAAACATGCCAAATTAAACGTAACAAATGGAATTCGAATAATGTATTTCAAATTGGTTTGAAAATTTTCACCATTGCAACATTACATTCAACCAACCGAAGTCCCTTTTGAGTAATTTTTTTTTTTTCCTGCCCATTGATAATAAAGTGAACAAGTAACCCACAAGCTGAACTCATTAAGACTAGAGTGCCGGTACTGAAAATGGCATTAATAGAGCTGCAGCTGATTGGTATAATTTTGCTGCTTCCTACCATGGCATATTCTGAATGTTCAATAGTTACAGCTGTAGCTTGCATGATAAATATCTGAAACTGAAATCCAAAACATCTGTAGTCCCTTCAACAAGTGTATACCCTCAAGATACACAAACTTGCCATATTCACAGAACCTGAATGATGAGAAATGGGGTGGGGGATATGATTTAAATTGAATTAACATGAGAACATAATTATTGTTTCTTTGTTCTACCAGGGCCTGGACATCCCATGAAGCCCCACAGACTGTCCCTCACACACAATCTAGTCCTCAACTATGGACTCTACAAGAAAATGCAGGTAAATATAATTCTGATCATTGCACTCATTTATCTTACATGTATTTCTTTCCTCTTTTTTTTTTCTTGCTGTAGTTTGAAATCTTAATACAAATGTATTACACAATGCGCAGGGAAATAGATGCAATTATGATCAATAATAATGATTGCTTTAGTGTTGTTTGAATAATTTATCTAAATGCTACCTGTCTTTGGAAAGTATTGAATTGCATCTGTCATGATATAACAGTTCTCATCTAAAATATCAGCTGTTGCCCATAAGGGTCTTTTTTTAGCTCACCTGAGCCAAGGCTCAAGTGAGCTATTGCGATCGTTCTTCCTCTGGCGTCCGGCGTCCGGCGTCCGGCGTGCGTCATGCGTAAACTTTGTACATTTTCATCTTCTTCTTGAAAACCCCAAGACCGATTTCACCAAACTTGGCTGGTAGCATCCTTAGGGGGTTAGAAACTCAATTTGTTAAAATGGGCACCCTGCCCCACCCAGGGGGCCCCCAGGGGGGCCCAAACCCCCCAAAATTAAGGAATCTTTAAAAATCTTCTTCTCTAGAACCAGAAGTGATAGAGCTAAGTTAATGCTATGAGTTAGTACATTGATGACTGTAGTTTCAAGTTTGTTCATGGCGGAATCAGGGGTGCCCCCCTTGGGACCCAGGGGAGAGGGTGGGGAGGGGTCCTAATGGGGCCTAAATTGTACATTTTCATCTTCTTCTTGAGAACCCCATGACCGATTTTCACCAAACTTGGCAGGTAGCATCCCTAGGGGGTTAGGAATTCAATTTGTTAAAATGGGCACCATACCCCACCCAGGGGGCCCCAAGGGGGCCCCAAGGGGGCCCAAACCTCCCAAAATGAAGGAATCTTTAAAAATCTTCTTCTTCTTTAGATCCAGAAGTGACAGAGCTAAGTTAATACTATGAGTTAGTACATTGATGACTGTAGTTTCAAGTTTGTTCATGGCGGAATCAGGGGTGCCCCCCTTGGGACCCATGGGAGGGGGTGGGGAAGGGTCCTAATGGGGCCCAACTTGTACATTTTCATCTTCTTCTTGAGAACCCCATGACCGATTTTCACCAAACTTGGCAGGTAGCATCCCTAGGGGCACAGGATATCAATCTGTACAAATGGGCTCCATATCCCACCAGGAGGGCCCCAAGGGGCCCAAACCTTCCAAAATGAAGGAATCTTTAAAAATCTTCTCTAGAATCAGAAGTGATAGAGCTACAATACTATGAATTAGTACATTATTGACTGTTGTTTCAAGTTTGTTCATAGCAGATCCAGGGATGCTCCTCTTAGGGGCAGGGGGGACGAGGTGGGGAGGTCCAAATGGGGGCCTAAATTGTACATTTTCATCTTCCTGAAAACCTCATGATGGATTTTCATCAAATTTGGCAGGTACATGTATTGTCCCTAGGGGGTTAGGATCTCACTTTATCAAGATGGGCACCATGCCCCACCCAGAGGGCCCCAGAGGGCTCCCAATCCCCTCAAAATTAAGGAATCTTGAAAAATTTGGGCCCTTATTGTACATTTTCATCTTCTACTTGAGAATGCCTGGTCAAATTTTGGTAGAGCTGTTAATAATTTAGATTAGTGACTGCGTGAAAGGTGAACTTGCGATACTCAGGTGAGCGCTAGACCCGCGGGTCTCTTGTTTTATTCATATATTGGTTGTAAGAAATCATCCTTTTGCACACTATTACCAAGATTCTGGAATAATTTGCTATACTACATTGTGGATCATGCCATGCACAGTGATGAAAATTATAACATGTAATGAGAACGAGCGATAGGTTTTGTATTTTATGCTAGATAACTGGAGGCATAAACCAGGTTAATACGTCCTTGCAAGATCAGTAGTATGTTTAGATGGTGAGTTTTGCTTGTAAAAAGTATCTGAAGCTCTTCATTTTTTCAGCAAAATGTACCATCAGACATAGATTTCTATTTTCTCAGAAAAAATGTATTTTCAAAAGTTATTCCATTGTGTGATGATGAGGGCAGTAGCAGCGTCTGGTTCCATTTTGTCCTGTGGAGACTGTATCATCTAGTTGATACATTGATAAGTGATAAAAGGGTTTTGCCCTGTCCTATGTGAAACATTAGGAAATGCTACTCATGTTATTCTCCGTGGCTGTATTTTGTTGTCAGGTTTACAGGCCGTACCGAGCAACGGCCCACGACATGTGTCGCTTCCACTCCGACGACTACATTGACTTCCTGCAGCGGGTGACTCCCCAGAACATCCAGAACTTCACCAAGAGCCTCAGCCACTTCAATGTCGGGGACGACTGCCCCGTCTTCCCGGGGCTCTTCGACTTCTGCTCCATGTACACGGGGGCCTCGTTAGAAGCAGCAACAAAGCTAAACAACAATGTGAGTGCTGCCCTTTCTGCAAATCCATGGCAAGCTTTCTTCTTGAGAACCCTGTGTGCCGTATGATTCTGTCAAATGTTCCCAGAAAAAAAAAAAACATGTCGCACACAAATTCACCATATTTGTATTTGCAGCCGCTTCAGTGCCGCATGTTGATGTGATATTGTAGCAATGAACTGTCCTTCATCTTCCATAATCATAGAAGGCAGCTGTAGCCAGAGGTTTATCCCCACTCATTTGAATCTATTCCGTATAGGAATTACATCCCTCAAGCATTTGATTGGGGAACAGGTATGTTTCCTTTCATCCATTACAATCAGCTGCAGCTTTCCACAAAGAGAAAGAATCTCGATGAAGATGTGAATGTGCTCATAAGAGTGCCACTACCCTCTCTTGGATTAGTATCTCTGCCAAGAAGGTGATGTTCTTGTCGGCGTTGGTTTGTTTGTCTATTTGCAAAATAACTCAAAAAGTTTTAAAGGGGATTTGGATGACACTTACTGGAAATGTTGATAATGACACAAGGAACAGATGATTGAATTTTTATAGTGATCAGGGAATTAAAAAAAAAAATGAAGGATTTTTTAATCTGTAGGCAAATAGGGTCAATGAACTTGGGGAGTTGAAGCTGCGCATATTTGAGGTTTGCATATGCGCACTAAGGTGCGTGCTCTGCTCAAGGCGCCGCGCAGCAGCAGGAAGCTGATGAGATAAACACAAAAAAAGGTTTCTTTTAAATTGGGTGATTTTCAGCATGCGTACTCGGTACTCGTGTATGGGTGGAAATGAGCTGCTTGGCGGTGGTCTGGTGCGCTCTCAGAGTGCTTTTCTGGCTTAGGTGATGACAAGGAAACCTCGAAAAAGCAAAAATCCACACCAAAACTGAAAAAAACGACAGAGGAAGATTACAAGATCAAAACTCATATGAGGTACAGAAACACTGGATAATTGGATCTTTTCATCAGAGCATCTATTGTCATTCTCTCTCCTCCTTCACAATGAAGATTGGAGATGCCTTGTCGCTTCTCGCAAAGGAAGATTGAAAAGAAGATTGTCATCAATGTAACTCGTATCTGCTACATCCTACCTCTCTCTCTCTCCCCAGCTCTGTGACATTGCAGTAAATTGGGCTGGGGGTCTCCATCACGCCAAGAAGTTCGAGGCGTCAGGGTTCTGCTACGTCAACGACATCGTCATTGCAATATTGGAAATTCTGAAGTGAGTACCCCCTTCATCTCAAGCGTGAATTTAGCTGTTCAGTTACCTATTCTTACATTTCTAGGTAGTGGAGCATGTCGTCTGAATCACTTTGTAACAAGCTAATTACTAGACTTCACCTTTGAATGAGTGGATTGATTAATGCTACTCATGATGATCCACAGTTAGAAGAGTAGGTCTTCATTTGTGCGGGCTTGAAATGTAGCTTTAATCATACATATTGATCTTGTATCAAAAAAGGAACTATGTAAGAAGCTAGAAGCCTCATGTAAATGCAGTGCTTATTTTTCTTTTATTGATATTTCAAATATCTTTGATGCAACTTTATGTATTAGCTTACCATGTGCTTGCTTTCAAACCCACTTGGTGTGATAATACACTATGCACAGAAAGTAATGAGAGAGAACACAAAAAAAATTATTAGTGTTTCATTGTTCTCTGCCTATAGCTGAGTTTGCTGACATAAGGATGTCTCATGGTAAATCTCACGTACAGAGAAAACGGATGCTTATGATAGCGGGAGGCTGGTGCATGCGTCATAAGGGGAAACTGTGCCCTCGTTTGCAACGGGGCTTTATGCTGGTGTACTCTAATGCCACTATCCCTTTCATGTCCCTCCCTCCCTGCGTCTGATCTCTGGGGCGTTTCCTGTGGCACAGATACCATCCGAGAGTGCTGTACATTGACATCGACATCCACCACGGGGACGGCGTGCAGGAAGCCTTCTACCTCACAGACAGGGTCATGACGGTATCATTCCACAAATACGGCAACCACTTCTTCCCCGGCACAGGTCAGTTGGAGTGCCACATTAGCCTCACTTCAAGGCTGTCATGCAGCCTGTGGCAGAACTTGATTTGTTATTGTTGCTGTGTCAGGAGAAGACTGAGAAGAAAAAAAGAAGGAGAAGAAGGAAAAGAAGAAGTATATGGAGGAGAAAAAGAAGGAGAGGTAGAAGTAGAAGGAGAAAAAAAAATGAAGAAGAAGAAGAGGAAGAAGAAAATTGTACTAGTAGTATACTTTACAAATGAATGTTACTCTACTTTTGATGCTGAATTAATATTGGTGACAGTGATGTAGAGAGAAATGATGAAGATGATGATGATGATGATGATGGTGATGATGATGATGATGACGGTGATGACGATGATGATGACGATGATGAAAATGATGACAATGATGATGATGGCAATGATGAAGGTGATGATGATGATGATGACAATGATGAAGATGATGATGATGATGATGATGATGATGATGATGATGATGATGATGATGAAGGTGATGATGATGATGGTGATGATGGCAATGATGAAGATGATGGTGATGATGGCAATGATGAAGATGATGATGATGATGATGATGACAATGATGAAGATGATGATGATGATGATGATGATGATGATGATTATGATGACATCAATTCTGACAACAATGATGGCAAAGGTACAAGTTTCATTACACTCATAATTAATATCCACTGTCGTTCTGAATATCACCAATCGCAGAGATGCTAGTGAGGAAATCAGGAATTCGTAGCCGAAGATTCAAATTAAGTGAATGAGAGTCATTTTCATGCATGCTGCATGTTTGTTTGCATCCTGCAGGTGACATGTACGAGATAGGACTTGAGAACGGCCGCTACTACTCCATCAACGTCCCACTCAAGGATGGGGTAGACGATGTGATGTACTCGGGCCTGTTCAAGCCGGTCATACAGAGCGTCATGGAGTTCTACAGACCAACGTGTATAGTATTACAGGTCAGTCATCCGATGGAATGTTATGTCATGGAGGTTACGAAGATCAAGTGGATTAGATAATTGGACATACAAACATGCCCCTCCCACACACACCTCTTCAGATTCCCCCCCCCCTTTTTTTTGGAAGAAATGCCACAAAAAGGCATCACTCCTTGTGTGGAAGTTTTCTAACTTTAGTCTTTTTGCAACCTTTACATTATAGCCCATACATTGCTAATTTCTACAATTTTCTGTGCATGTGTTTGTTTGTTTACTTTTCAAATGTTCCTCCAGTGCGGGGCAGACTCGCTCGGCTGCGACAGGCTGGGCTGCTTCAGTCTCAGCATCAAAGGTCATGGGGAGTGCGTGGAGTATGTCAAGAGGTTCAACGTCCCCCTACTGGTCATGGGCGGGGGCGGCTACACAGTGAGGAATGTGGCGAGGTGTTGGTGAGTTTTTCCAACGTCCAGATGCTTGCAAATTGTTTAGCGATATTAAAGAAAAAAAAAATGGATTAAAAGAAATCATGTATACAAGTGCTAAAACACTTAATCGGTGCTTATTTACTCTGATGAAGAGTAATTTGAAAATCAGTTGCAATAAAAACAATTTGACACAGGAATTCATTAATTAGAATAAATTGTGTGTATGCTTATTCCTGTTTATTTGTGTGTGTGTCTGTCTGTCTGTCACTCTCTATATATACACATACACACATGATAATGATAGATATAAAGATTATTGCATAAGGACACTGGTTACAGCTGTATTACTAGACCCGTTAATAAAAAGTGGTGACTACTGTACTATCAAAATTTTGAAGCCAGCAATGACATTCAACAGCATGACGTTTAGCATAATAATGCATGGTATGGAACTCTCTTGAAATTCAAATGAACTGATGTGTTCCATTTATAGTGATGTATTTCTTGTTGTTGGGTTTTGATGACATCTGTAAAGACTTGAAATCTTGTATCCTATCATGTTGATAATTTTTGCCGCTGAATGATACGACTGTGCACTTCTACTCTTCGAAACCCTGGTGAAGGGTTGGTAATAATACAAGACATTTATGCAATGTCTTTCAGTTGTCTATGGTTGTTTGCTTTACACTTTACCATTAACCCTATTCTAACTGGGCTATTTGAGACCAAGTTTTTTATACTGAGGGGGGTCAATTTGATCCCCCCTTCAGATCTCGGCCACCGTTCGCGTGATCGCCACAAAATTTTGCCTGAAGATAGAGCCAGATGTCAACTACACGATTACATGGTCATACAATAGAAAAATATTGGTTTTCTATTTTTAGTAAATTAGTTATGCAAATTCACGCATGAAATCATATTTTCACCTATAACTCCATTAAAAAGACTGAAGGATTGCTAAATTCTTGTGTCAGAGTTCCTCAAGACACATCAAACAAATTTCTTGGAAAAAAATGGCACAATCAAAATCAATTTCTTTTGTTTTTTATTGTTTTGTTAATTTCTTATGTATTTTTATGTTTTTTCGACTTTTGTTTTTATTGTTTTTTTTGCCAAAATTTGTTGCAGGCACTTTTTCAAGCTTATCTACATTAGAATTGATTAATTTCAATGGTTTAAAGTTGAAATAATCTAATTTATATCAATTTGATAAAAACACACAATTTGCATTGGATTTGCACGCGATATCATGAATTTGAGCTGTTTTTGGGTTGACATGCATATGCAAAACATTACATAACTTTAGAACGGTGTACCCGGACGTCGCAAATTTGGTCTCAAAATATGTGGGAGATTTCAATGAAAAAACTCATGAAATGACGCGGCAAAATCTTTGCACGTTGCGGAATCGTGGAGCGAAATGTCGAGGGGGGGGTCAATTTGACCCCCCCCCCCCAGTTGGAATAGGGTTAAATGTGTGTTTTCATACAGTTTCAAGATAAGTTCAGGCTTAGATCATGGCTTTTGTTACCCTGTAAACCCTAACTCTGTCTCACCTTCCATTCTCCTTCTACCTTGTCCAGGACATATGAAACTTCATTACTACTAGATGAAGAAGTTAGCAATGAACTTCCATACAACGGTGAGTCTTATGCATGGGAGGGGGCACCAGAGGGGGAAAAAAAATTAGGTCTTTATTGATGACCAGTTTGTCTAAAGAGTGTGCTGATGTGACCATTTTTATACATAGCATCTTCAAATTACCTGTACACTGCCTCAAATGAACCTGATCTTTAGAAATCCTGGAAAAGTGGTATCAATCCCTCAATATTTATTTTCATTTGTTTATGTTCAGCTTGATATCCTTGTTTCCTGACCTGTTTCATAGTGATTTGTATTGTACTTGATAAAAATGTATTTATTATATTGATAAAAGCTTATGTGTATGGTTAACATGTACAGCGAGTACTTGACTAACAATATCATCAAACAACACCAAAGCTAGTATCTGTGACTTTGGGAATATATTACTGATGATTTTTGTGGCTTATAATTCTTGTTTCTGGATTGATAAGAATGCATGTCTTCTCCACAGAAATATGTTGCCTACTGATTTCGCTGCCGAATTTTAAATTCTCTTTGATGCCCAGATTACTTTGAGTACTTTGCCCCAGACTTTACGTTACATCCTGACACGACAACGAGGATTGAGAACCTAAACACGAAAGCAGTAAGTCTGATCACCTCACCTCTTTCATCTAGAAATAATTGCATTCTGTGTACAACCTGTTGTCATTGTCTCAGCACACAAGAGTTTTGGGGGGTTTGGATGCATGGCTAGCCATCTCTTGCAAAGTGCCCAAACTCTTGCTGCAAGGATGCAGTAGCATGTTTATAGTGGCTTTTATCAGTAATCATAATAGTAATTTCATATCGAATGTGTAGCCAATGAATATCAGTGCACAATTCTCGGACTATGAGATTGCAAAATTGTCTCAACCCAGTTCTGTAATGACAGTTGACAAACTCTTACAATGTATCTCCCTACCCATCTGCGCCCGCAGTACATCGACCAGGTGAGGCAAGCCGTGCAGGACAACCTGAAGTGCATCGCCCACGCGCCCAGCGTCCAGATGCAGGACGTACCGCCAGACATCCTCAGCATGGAGAACACAGAGGAGCCGGACCCAGACGTCAGGAACAGCACCAAGGAGCAGGATGAGAGGTGCGTTAATGTGCCCCGCCTACTCCTTCTCTCTCTCACTGGGAGGGCATCCCTCTCTCTTTGATACCAGTTTATTCAAGTGAAAAATAATAGCTAAAATGGTGAAGATGATGATGGTGATGGTGATGGTGATGATGGTGATGATGATGATGATGGTGATGATGGTGATGATGATGATGATGATGATAGTAATATTACTGAAAGCAGCAACAATTATCAATACTATTATTAGGAGCGCTATTGTTGTAGATGTAGCCTTCATTATCATAGTTACTATCTTTGTTATAGTTATCATTAGTAGTAGTAGTAATATTACCAGAAGTATGATTATTTGTAGTATCATCATTATCATCATCATCAGTAGTAATGTTATTATCATTGAGATGTTATTGCTGTCTAATTGTTGTCACTACCATTATTTTGTTTTGAAAAGAAAAGATATATACATGTACATGAGCAAATGCCATTGATAACAGTGAATGAATCAACTGAATATGCTGTTAGCCTGCATGGAAAAGGAAAAGCAAGATATTATTGATTTACTATGGCCAAAAAGCTCCCCTACTACCCCATCCCCCCTCAAATTAAGCCAAGAGGTTTTTTTTTTGTGTAAGGGTGTAACGGTTGTCCTACATTTCCTTTCTAGGATCGAGCCAGCAAATGAGTTCTACGACGGGGAGAAGGACCAGGACAAAGAGGATGGTGTGCTGGACGTATAACGACCGCTGTGAGCCGCATCTCTCTGGACACTCTCTCTCTCGGTCACTTCTTTAGGACGGATGCAGAAGCATCTGACTCAAACATTGACTGTCGTATAAGGCCTGGCAACTGTCTCTCGTTTGCCAGGGATGCGGCGCAAACTCACTGCAAAAGTTTTTTGCGCGCCCATCTGCGAGACGTGCGCTGCTCCCCAAGGGTAACAACATCGCGTGGTGAGCATGTGAGATCTAGTGTATTTAATGGATGGCCACATTGTGTTCATTTTGTTTTGTTTTGTTTTGTTTAGATTTGTGTTTTGGTTTTTTTTGGTTTAAATTTGTGTTTTGTCTTAATGCTGCAGTTCACAAAAGTAGTTCAGAATGATTTGCTTTGTCAAGACATCAACTTCTGGACAGACTAATACCAGACCCCTTCCTCCACAAAGGTTGCAGACAACGGATAATGTATTAACTTGTTTAAACTCTGCTGTAAGCTTGGCTGATGTTGAAACAGTAGCATGCCATTATGTATATGAATCTAATGTTTGTATGTATCAGTAATGTTTCCATGACAACCTGAGAGCATGCCAGAGGCTTGCCCAACATACCACCAGCGCCGTCTTCGAAAATATTTTGCAGCCGATGTAGAACTACAATTTTACGCAACATATGAACAATTGGTTGACGACTAGGATTGTTCAAACGAAAGTTGTGTTAAATGTCATGGACCTCTCTATGGCATGACATGCAGATAATCCCCTCATACTTTCATGTGAAATGCAACATTCATTATTTTTTTCAAAGGATACAGAAACTGCCCATTTGTTAGCATTCCAAAGGCCAGGTTGTGCATATACTTAAATGCCTGGATGTTCTTCTTTTTGAGTGCTTAGCAATGGCTGTTTCATCCTACCGTATGTACTCAATGCAGTTTAAACCTGTTGAGGATGAACTGATATTGCTGTTAGCAGGCTTTTCCCATAGACACCTGCCCGAGTATATGTGGGAACTAGTCCTCAATGCATTAATACTGGCAATTTCAGTTTGTATGCATTTGTTGTTGCTATGTCAGGCAAGGCCAGGTGGAACTTGCTTCAGGTTGTTAAGAACAACATTTGTCACGAGGAAAGTAAGCACAACATGTTTAATAGTAAGCCAGTCTATAAGGGAACAGTCCCAAATGTGATGAATAAGTACAGCGCCTAGCAGAACCTGCTATAATACCTGCTTGACTCAATCCGCTATACATGCATAGTCATTTAAAAGAGATTGGAGTCTTTAAATGATATGGCAATTATCATGATGAACATCACAACAAATTTTGATCATTGATGCTAAAAAAACAATAATTCGAATTTCCTTGCGAATAGATGGTCCAGTGATGGGGGAAAAAAGAAAAGGAAAAGGTCTCGTAACGTATGAAGAAAGACAGTTCGCATATTCAAGACTGGTCTCAAGTTTAGTCAGACTGATATATCTATTGAGAAGGAATGTTAGAACACACAACAAATCATATTCGGATTGTGACAATATACGCAGATTCAGTATTTACATTCACATTGCAGTAATGGCATGCTGCCAGAAATGTGTGATTGGAAGTAAAATCAAGAATAAACCCACAAAGCCTGTTTCTAGAGTGGTATTTTGGTGTGCTTGGTGGGCTGATGAATGCATGTATTCGTGGATGCAAGTTTTTGTCTTTGTTAAGTGATCTCACCTTCATTTGAAAGCATGTTCAGACGAAAAGAATTTGAGCTTGAAGTACGTATTTGGACACCCTCATTCAAATATACCGTATGTGTGTATACCCTTCCCCTGGACTGAAAACCTGAATATAATGTGCACTAAATGCTACTCAGAAATGAATATGCATGACAACATGCTAGTATGACGAACATTTGAGTATAAGATTTATTTCTGTCAGTACGGAATTGTTACTGTAATCTGACCTTAGTATATCTGTTGGAGTGAGGTCTTTCTCAATCCTCTTGTACTGGGAACTCATGATTGTTTAGAGTTCATATCTCCCCGGAAGTATACGGGAGCTGTGCGGCAATAGCGTAGAACGATAACATGTAGTTACAATTCCATTCACACCTTTGTCTAGAGATGTATCCCCTTCCAAGATCTTCGTTACACAAGTGTATGAACTCTTTAAACCTTGTGTCATGTTTACTGTAAAACTGCTGCAACACTAACAGGTGGCAATCATGTTGCAGCTCTGTAATGCAGTGATTAATGGTATGAACTACTGTAAAAGTGGATATTTTCGCACGACTAATTTTTCGCGCTCGGCCCAGTTTCACATGTTTTTAATTCCGCGGAATCAAGACAGTAAGTATGGGAACATATATGGCTATTTTCACGCTAGTTTCTGGTTGCACAATATGAGCAAAAATTTCAGCACTGCGAAAATGTCCGCTTTTACAGTAGCCCTATTACCATGGCAAATGAGGCAAAAATGGAGATTGCTACCTTCTTTAATGTCAGAATTGGCGTTCCTATAGTGTTAAAGATATCACTGAATGTCTATTCAGTATTTTTATGACTATTTGCAAGAATGACAGGTATTATGCTATGATGACAGTAATGGCAATCACAAAATACTTACAGCTGTAGATTCATGGTTGCTGTTTTTTTTATGTAAGTACTTGTGCTTATTGTGTAGTGGGGGAACAAAAACATGAACAGTACTACAGGTTCAGAGTAGTTTTTGTGTTCAGTTTTTCTCAGTTCGTCTAACACTTGAAGTCTTTATGATTGCTGATTCTTGTGTAGTGATAGACATATGATTTAATTCAGCCCCTTTAGGCATCAGGCATACTTAGTGTGTAGGTCTGAGAAAACAATTTTATTTTTATTTTTTTTATAATATGATTCCCTTCATTATACTCTTGGTTGCTGGCGTGTTCGTGGTGACCTACATTTGCAGAAGGAAGCAAGTAACAGTTATTCTTATCTAAGATATTTTAATTGGCTCTGGATGAGACATAGCATGTTTTATGTGGATGCAAATTTTCAAATAGAAACCCTCATCCTAAGAAATAATCTTAGTGGAGAGTTCACGAGCTGACATCGTTATAAATGACGGGAATGTTTTTCCCGCGTGTTAGAAATAGCAATTTGTCACTTGCTCATGTTGTGGCCAGAGTAGAGCAGTGTGAAGGTAGTCATGTTGTAAGGCACAAAACCCAAGGACATTAATAGTTAGTTGATAAACATGTGCAAGGAACAATGTGCATGTTTACAGCTGACTGTACTTCAGCCTTGATTATCCGACTCTAAACTTCCCGTTCATTCTAACTCCAATTCCCTCACTTCTTTTCTTGATTACTTCCAGTATTAAAGGCCAGCGAGAGATTCATCCTGTATTCCCTGTTCGATTTGTCTGACTTCTTTAAAGAGTTTGTGCTTCTCAGATTTCCTTGGAGACATAATTAGAAGCAAAAAGTACAGTTGGTATATATTTGAGAGTGAGTGCTTCTCAGATTTCCTCAGAGACATCAGAAGCAAAAAATACAGTTGGTATTTTTATAGCTCTTAATCTGCAACAGACAATGTATTGTATTGTAGAGGAACACCTATTTTATATGACCGATGTGTGCGTAGTGACAAATTGTAGATTACCAAAGAATTTCTCCTGTTTTTCTTTTTTTTTTCTTGTGCACCATGTTTCCAAAAAAAAATGTATCTGCTCTGCAATATATGTTTGGTTCATTTCTCTTGAACTGTTTGGTGCCTGGTGCAGTGCAATATTCATCAATAAGATTAAATCTGAAATTGTGAAAGTTACCTGATGGTAGACCCACTTCAACGTAGATATTGCTCCAAAGTTCTCACTAAATTGCTTGCTCACTTGTCCAATAGCTGTGCCATAATGTATTTTTGACCTGATTTGGACAAAGTGGCATTCAGCCGTTTGTTAAATATCTAGAATGGTCATGCTTCTCAAACCTACGTGTAATCATATGAGATAGTATTTACCAGTAATGTGTATATTGTATGTAAGTTGCCTAATGCTTATTAATGTCCAGACCTAATTGTGGTTAGATATATGTATGGCTGTGTCAAACAAAGAACATGGAATGTGGACAAACTTTGGTAATGTGATGGTGGCAATCCCTTTCCCTCGCTTTCTGCACTTTTCGTCTGCACAAATTGCGCTTTGTATACTACGAGATGTGGAACAAACTTACGAATAATGTTTAGTGCCTCATTTTTGAGCACGAAATGGACCTTTTCTGTCAATAACTGCAAAAATCAAATTTAGAGATCCATGGCGTTCTGTGTAAAAGAGGTTTGATAATGACTGTGCACTCGTCCCTACTTAAAGTACTGTGATTGTCATTCATGTCTCATGTGTCAGCCATTCACTGCCAGTTTTGACATGAAACTGAACCTCTGAGAGGTAATGTTGGGTTAGATATTTAATGAGAGAACATCTCCAACGAGGCAAGTACATGTACAGTCAGCCTTGCCTAAGTCGCATCTATTTGGACTGAAGAAATAGTTTCGACTAAGAGAAAATTTGACTTCTGAGGTATTGAAATCAATAGAACATAAAAGAGAAGAGGTCTTGAAAAGACCTTCGACTTAGGCGATTATTCGACTTAGGGAGGTCGACTTAAGCAAGGTTGACTGTATGTGTAGCGTTTGACCATGGAACATTTATTGAATACAATCATTATGGCATTTTTGTGATGTCGAAGATCTAGTGAGCTAGACGTGATGAGCTCATGTACATTGATTAAACCGCTGAGGTACAAGTACATGCAGTTCTTTCTAGTGAAATACAGGGTTGCAATTTCTGCTTAAAGTAGCATGTGTACAGTGTCTATGTAAAAAGGTGTAATTCCACTGTTCCTGCGGGAATCGTTCATTGCAGTTATCGATGAATGAATGCTGCAGATCTGTGCCATTGTGTAAAATGGTTTTCAGCGACACAGGAGGAATTCCTATGAAGTGGTAACGAGTTTCCAAGTGTGTGTTGTATGATAGGGCTCTCTGAATGTTAATCAAAGACACATATAAATTTGGGACATTAAGTAATAATTCAATATTCAGTGGTATAGCCCAAGGAATTCCCATCCTCTTTTTCTGCAGCAATACCCTCTGATGTGGTTAGCGACTATTTTCAAGCAAGGAACTCTGCTTTTCTTGTATGGTCAAAGTGACCTCAAAGATGCACAAGCCAACGAGGAGTTGTTTACTCACAGCGTATATGATAATGTGAAACAAGCATAATAACTCTCACATCCCCACAAGTTGTGGGTACCGTAATTTTCTCACATGTTGTCTTTGCCAGTTTGTTTGTTTTGCAGTTTACATACATACATACATACATACATACATACGTCATCGTTCATTCTTTCACACTTGCATACGTAGTTTGCACATCCACGCAATTGACATTTTGCAGAATATCAACCATTCCACTAGAAATTTGGTCTGAGCTTCTGCGAGTTAATGCGTGGTGTCCCTTATCAGCATTGAAGGTGGCAACATTGTGTGCGGCCACTGACGTGTAAGACATATATGTTGTATCAACGATATGCTACAACAGTAAATTCATCTTCTCTAATTGTTAGTTAACAAGGGCATTTTTTTTATATTCATATATGTGCTTCTTCTCGCTTGTTGCGAAAATAAGGCAGGTAATAACATCTAGATGTGACAAACACAATGTCAATTGTCATCAGAAGACTGACTTTTTTGAGATTGTGTAATCTTGGGCTGCTTATCTGTACTATGTGCCAGTTGAGGAGTGATTTTGTGTATTTATTGATCATTTGTGACAATGAATTTTGTTTCCGTTCTTGTTTTGTTTAATTTTTTCACCATGCACTGGAATTCCTCTTGCATTTTGCGCGAATTCGGCTTAATCAAAATTTCTCGGAATGAATCTGTACATACTGGCAGAGCCCACATTGTGTAAATTGTATGTTTTTTCATACCTTCCATGTACATACTGATAGCATAGAATTTCTGAATATTTTTGTGTGCTTGTACAGCGAGTGGTTTGGTACTGTAAGTGCGACTACGATACACATTGATGTCGTGGTGATGATATGCATCATACAAACTTGTGTAAAATGTGTGTCAGAAAGAAAAAAAAAAGGCAATACCATTGTTCATGTAATAAAAGGATAGTGCACACAGATAACTTCAGCATGGTGAATTGTTTTTATTTCAGTGTGAAACAACATGATAGTCATTCTTGCCATTAATAGATACCCGAGCCATGTGTAGAACACTACTCATCCATTCATTCTTGGTTATTTAATAGTAAAAAGTACAAAATGGAAGTGAAAATGGAAGTGCACAAGAAAATGTTGTTATCAAATTCAGGTTGGAATTGCAATAAAACACATATTGAAACCGCTGACTACAAATATTTACAGTCAACCTCGCCCAAGTTGAATCCAACAGGAACACAGAACTCCTTCAACTTGCATGAATTTCAACTTACACGATAGAATCGACACATGTTTAGATCCATCTGGGGTAGAATTTTTCTTCAACTTGTCCAATTTTTCAACCCGTGCGAGGTTGATTCAGGCAAGGTTGACTGTCATTACAATGTATTACAAATCCATTATGCATCTCTACGAAAGCACATGGTATGACTTGACCCAGGGATTTGACAGTGGTTTTATACATATTATTGTATGTAAATTTATTTCAATAAGGCATTCAGTACGTGATACTCTTATTAGTTCATTGACAGGTGTACTCTAAAAATGGAAACTTTCAAGCAATTTGTGCTACAAAGCCAATGAAATTGCTGTTGGCTTTCTTTTTTTGGGGGGGGGGGCTTGCTTATTTTTGTGAACTTTTCTCTAGTTTTAAATGCAAGTATTTTTTGTACAATTGTTGAATCTTTAAAAAAAAAAATGTTCATGTTATTATTTGTTTTTTGTGATGACTAATCGGAGTACAAAATTCAATAACAGTTTCACGCAGCAAGCTATCCCACATTACAGGAACACTATGTATCATTACAGGGATATTATGTATCACATGTGCTCTCCTAACATAGGCACTGAACATGTGTATCTATTGTCCATATTGCACAGAACTATCATAGACGCCAATACACATACATGTAGATGACTAGATTTCTGCCATTTGAACTACTAATTGTATGGCCATGGACAACCTGGTCACAACAATAATGCACATATTGATTGTTTGTTTGTTTTTAATCACATGTGACATCTTAGATCTAGGCAGATCCTGCATGTATGGATGCTGCAAACCATAATCTAGTATGCATGAAACGAATGGAAAATTCATTATTGGTAGTCACAACCTTTCAAATCATTTTATGCCTCGAGGGAAATTCTAGATCACATTCACCAGTTATACATAAGTGAGTCCTAAAAGAAAGAGTTAATATGATAAGTATACAAGTGAAAATTTGATCAACATTAGATCGAAAGTAAGGTAGTTCAAAGATTCACTAATCTTCCTACATCAATTCTTGAACAGTTGATATGAATATGTAAATGAGTGAGCTGATGATGTCATCACCTCACAATTTTCCATTGATCATGTACAAAAAAAAAAAGGGCAAAAATTCAGTTTTTCCTGTCTAAAAGTATAAAACATAATGTTAGCCCGATTGAAAAAACTTCAAAATAATGAGCAGGCAAATATACACCGTACCAGGATTGAGACTGGGGCATAATTATGTTTGATTAAAAACTGGAAATTTCCTTATTTTATGTACATACGTTGTAATTAAATGGCAAATTGTGAGGATATGACATCATCAATTCCCTATCTGCATATTCATATTGACTGTTCGAGAACCGTTCTGTGAAAATTTGCACAACTTCACAATTTCATAACATCACATTAATTTTCATCTGATTTTGATCAAACTTTCACAGTTGTGCTTGTAAGATTTTATTCTTTCTTTCTATACAAACTCTTATTTGTCCCGGATTTCCCCGTCAAAAAGAGTGCAAAACTGACTGATCACATCACCTGCCTGATTTGCCTCAAAATGCAGGGCCCAGTTCATGATAATTCATAAACACCATATTCTATCCAGTTTATTTCATTGTTGAGATATCAAATTGTATCTTTCTTCTTGGCAAGTCTGTGAAGCAATAACAGCCTATACAAATGGAGGTAAAAAACTTTTGACAGTCTATATTGAAAGACATAATGTAATCATTCATGGCTTCTACCAAAAATATTTTCCCACTAAATGGATATCGATATCAGTGAACAGACATTTTGTTGACCTCTACCTTTCACACTCCAACTTTAAAGCTTGAATCATATATATATTTGCTGTCAACCTTGACTGCAGGAGAATTTCAGCTATAGCTTACAAAAAATGTAACTTTTTTGACAGGCAAGAACAGGGCGGACAAAATCTTGCTCACTTTAAATGCTCACTTTGGGCAAAAAGTTCAAGATGGCTATCAGAAAAAAAAAATGCAAGTCACAGAGAAACTTCTATCAAACCGACAAAGATAACTGAAATTAAAGTTTGGGAGAAAAAAAAAGGGAGAGGGAAAGCTATGACTGATTGAATATCATGTAACCATCTAAGATAGCCCCTCATGGGTACCAAAAATCACCTGTTTCAGTCACTGTGACAGTGATATACCTTGTGTAAGACTACTTGTTTGCTTAGATTCAACCCCCCCCCCCCCCAGAAAAAAAGAAGCCAAATACAGCATTTTCTTAAAACTTCATAACAGATATTAGTTCTCTTTTTCTCAAATAATTTGTAGGAGCATCCTGTTTTTGATGTCTCTTGTAGCAGAATTCTAAAAAAGTTGCTCCACTTGAGAAAATGTGAAATGGGTTACATCCCCATCTCCATGGCACAGGAGTCGTCTTATGGAGTTAACATCCAGTCACATAATTGCGACAGCTCTTTCACAGGTCCAACAGCATGTCTTCATGAATGGCCCATTAGCATCTAAATAGTGGCACTTTTCTCAACATTTGCCTGAATTCACTCAAAATTTTAATGATCCACTGATTTGTTTAAGTGTTGTCATTATTACAAAAACTGTTCTCCCTTCAGGTTCATTCTCCACAAATGCCTTTTAAGAGAGCAAAAACTCTTTGTCAGATGTAACTCTGCAGAGCAATAGTCCACATGGCCTGGCAAGCAGAAACTTGGCTGTCAAATTGCACTAGATATGCTTTCACGACTGTGCCACAAACAGATAAATCGGTGCGTGCATAAAGATGAATTGAAGCAAGATTGAGATATTGCAACTAATTGGCAAATTGTCCTACATTGACATAAATAAGCACCAATTATTCAGTGTTTAGCAGTAACCATGATAAAAAAAATAACGGGCATACATATTCCAGCTGCATTCAAACCAACGATCTCCTGATCACCGGACAGGCATCGTATCCATTGGACCGCCAAGCTTTCACCCAACAGCCAGTGCTAGTTTCACAGCATGCAGTGGGTACTGCGAATCTAGTCAAATTAAGGAAAGATTAAGATAGATTGAGACAAGGTATTTCCAAACCGGTTGCCGCAAAAACTTGACGACAAATGCAGGACATCAGTGTAACGTCAGACGGAAATGTCTTTGTCTGTGACGCTTTTGAACGGGGTGACCCCAGTAAACAGGGATTCACTCTCTTCGCTGCTGCTCAAAGAGTCTGCACAGAGTGTCTGGCCTGGCGCAAAGAGCGTCTGGCCCGGCACAAAGGCAGAGTTGCGTTTCCACATTGATGCATCACTGTCACCTGTGAGGTCGCTGACCGTGCCGAAATCAGAGCAAGCTGATGGCGGGTTTGCCGAAGTGTCGGTCGCCGTTGACAGTGTCGCAGCAAATGTTCTCGCACCCGCCAGAGTTTTGCCTGTTGATCTCCACAGGGGGCTCCTCTCCGGCGAGACGGGCACCGTCTCTCCGAGCCAGTCGAAGGTATTGGGGCTGGTCGATCCTCCGGAGGATTTATCTCGTCCCGTAAGAGGCCTCCTGGGAGGAGGTTTCCTCTTCGACATTCCGCTGTCTGCCAGAAAGATGTCGTCCAGGAACGACATGTTCTGCTCCTTCCGAAGTGGCGTTGAGTCTGGCATTTCAGAAGCTTGTTTTCCATCAGCAGTTCGGGTTTTATCTGATTCTGGATTCTCACCACTGTGTCGAAATTGCAGCATTGTTTGTGGATCTTTGCCCTCACTTTCTTTGGCAATATGATGATTTCCTGATAGGGTTCCTGAGCTCAACTCCTTTGTACTATGAGGCGAATTCTTACACACATTAGTTTTCCTCCTAGCAGCATTTACTTCCCGGTCACGATCAACATCATCTTGAGTCTCATCATCGAATAATTCCTGGTATACTTCATGGCAAACCTTGCCCCGGGAAGCCTGCTTACGTTTTCTTGTCTTTGCACTTGCCAGTTTGGCCCCAGCCTTCTTTTGTCTTTTGTTGCTCCATGTGCCACCCCCGACATCATCCTCACTGCTGGTGAGAACATCGTTGTCATGGTAACTCCTCCTTCCTCGCTGTTCATCATCGGAATATGAGTCATACACCAAACCCCTGGATGGCTTCCTCTCTCGTCGAGATGCTTGCCTTCTTCCTCTCCCTCTCCCTCTCCCTCCTCCTCCCGCTTCCCTCCCTCTCCTCTGAGCTCTTCCCTTCTCCTTCCCCACATCGCATTCCGATCTTTTCCTTGGTCGTTCCTCTCTCCTACCATCTTCCTTCTTCTTCCCCTTCTTCTTGCTCTCTGCCTGACTGACCTCCCTCTTCAAAGTGGGTGGCAAGGTGATGAACTCGTCAAAGTCAATGCTGTGCTTTTTCCTGTAGTAAGTGAGCAGCAACTTAAGACACTCCTCCTCCGAACACTCCATTATATGTCTTGCCAGGGATGTCATGCTGCCAAAGTCTAGTAGTTCTGACATGTCCCAAAACTGATCCCTGTTAAGAGATGCCAAAAACAACAACAAAAAAGTCAAGAAAAGATTGAGAAGTGTAAACCTCCATTATTTGACATATCTGACAAACTAATTTGCATGTGAGTTCTGCTTTTTAGAGCAGACATTTTTACCAGCCAATTTTTCACTCGTCAAGGACGAGTCCTGAGTATACTTCGGCAGGTATCTATGGGAAATGCATGTCATAGCAAAATCAGCACGTCCTCAACGGGTTAAAGTGAGAAACTTTGACATTATTCTATTCACATTCATGCAGTTCATAAGAACAAATTCTCTGGGATGCTACAATAAAGTCTTATACAGCGGTACGGCCTAATATTGCCGCGCAATCTTACCTCCTTGTGGCAGTTGGTGTCTGTCCAATCAGCAGACTGGAATCCCCTACCCGATAAACCGAGGAATCAGACCTTGTCCTGGTCCTAACAGAACTCTGCTCTCTCTTCAGTCTGGGTGCTGTCTCTCTAGTTGATTTTTGGCTTTCTGAACTCTCCTGCACAGGGTATGAATGCCAAAACATGAAACTTGACATGATGCATACTGTACATTTTGTGACGGGCAGTTGGAGGGACAGATACGATTCTGACCGCTGATGCCATGATAAGAATTAAATCACATGTTCCAGACAATGAAGTACTGTAAAACCAGAATTCCTTTTTGCAAATTTCACAAGCAGCCAAATTTTGTGAAAGTAAAATGCATGCAAAAGTTCTTGTATACACAATGCATGGCAAGCCAGTGACAATTTGCAAAGGTTTCATGCTGCGATAAAGGCAGCCAGCTCCAATTCCCAAAAGTTTTATAGAGTGAACATTTCTTTTATTACTGATACCCAGGCGACTGGTTGTAGCTTGCTTGACTGCTGGTTTTCATGGATAGTCATTTCTGGTGCCACTTCCGGGTTTCATCAGTTTAAGCGCAATTATTTTTTTCTTTTGTTTAAAAAAACAAAAACAAAGGAGGGAGCACATCCGGTGTGCCCCCTCTGTATCCGCCACTGTTCAATGTCCATCATGTCAAATACCAACAGTTCCAAAGCCAACCGGAAGAAAAATCCAAATTTCACTCACCATCTCAAGAGTGGGGACCTGGCAGAAGGCCGGCTGCTGGGAGAACTGACCTTCCTCGTAGACGTGCTGCTCGGCCACTCGGCTGACGTGGTCCTCCACTCTACTGGCTCCTATCACCTTCTGGTTGGAATGCACGTAGGTCACCCCACACTTTTCTGGCCAATTTTGGGGGCAGAGAAGAGAGAAGGAAAGATGGTACATAACAATGAGTGTGGATGTGGGGAAGAATGATGAAAAAGAACAGAAACAAAAGGATATGGGGAAAATAAAGAGATAATTCTAATTGTGTTATTGGGACAGGGATTTCGATATTTTATCTTATACAAGGGAAGATACACGTACCAAGTGATGGGAAATGAGATAGAGAGATAGATAGAAAGATAGACAAATACAAGATGAAGGAGATAGAAAGGAAGAGATGGAAATATCTGCACAATTTCATGGTTAAGTTACTGCTGGTATGTTTGAGATACAGTAAATAAAAGAGACATAGAATATACACATATCTATCTTCAAGCCAAAGTGCTGTTCGACTAAGCCACTAGAAAGATATATTGTAAAACTCTGCTCTACAATTGCAATTACATAAAGGGAAAAAAATGTACTGAGCATTTGCTAACTTTGGATAGCAGAATTGCCAATCAGACCACACCGCCTTTACTTTTTTCTTGAACTATGTGGTCTGATCCAAGGTTTTATAATAGTCCGTAACTTAATATACCCAACAGTTAACTTGTTACAGGACTTTGCAGAAGTCTTCACACACTACAACCATTTACTCTTTTGACAGAGGAGCTCAGTAGATGAGACGAAATTTGAAGATTCCCAGTTTAAAGCCCACTGACAGCTGCAGTACTGACCCTATGCAAGGCAATCTTATCCCATTATCCAGTCCTTCGGGGAGGAGGGGGTCAGTGCTTTTCAGCATTCCATTCAACAAAGGTCATTTAATTATCCATTTCACAAAATTCACAAAATTTTGCATGGTTGAAGAATAAGGTCTCCCACCATCACTCTATCATTCTGAGGAAAGGTCTGAATAACCTACCTTCTTCTTCTTCTTCCAGGTAGAGTGCAGCTTCAAGTTTTGAAGATAATCGCACTGTGAAATGTGTGTGAGTGTGTGAACCCTCACACTCTACCTCTACAATAAACATGTACCAGCTTATGGATGGAATCCAATATTCAGGGTTGCAAAAGGTAAACATGAACTTTAATTTTGTAGTTTTTTACTATCATGCTAAATTTGAGTTCTTCATTAATATCTATAAATGGTCTATTATGCAGTTTGACAAAAGCACATTGATAAAGCAGACAATTTTAAATGCCACTCACTAAAGACGTCATCTGCAGTCCTTAAACTCCCCGGAGCACTGTCTTCCGTTTCCATGGCAACGGGCAAATCTCCATGTCCATTTTCCTCTCCTTCATCACTGTTTCTTTCTCTGTGATGTGACTCCTTTGGTGGTTGTCGCTGTCTTCTCGAGTTGCTACTATCTTGTCTATTTGACACTTCTTTCAGCCCTTGACCTTTGACCTTCTGAATGGGTAGTCCATTCCTCCCTAAAATGGCTTTTCCACGGTTTAGTCTTCTTAATTCCTGTTGCCATTCATTCTTATCACTCTTCTTCTCCTCATCCTTCTCTTCTATCTCCTCCTCCTCCTGCTCATTATCATCAAAGTCATCAATGCGTTCATCTTCAGCTTCATCATCATCATCTGCCAATGATAACGAAGAGCATGGCACAGAAGATGCAAGATGAATGATAGGGACTTGAAATCATTCTGCAACAGTAGAGTGCAAACTAATTCTCTTTATGACTTTCAATCCTGAATATATCTTTCTTGAAAACAGTTTGAGGGAGTCTAGAACCAAAACATATGTCAAGTTAAATGAAAGTATGTTAACAATAGAACATAGATGTGAACACTGTGCACTGAACAACACTCATCACATAATACTACAGATATGACAGCTACCACTGGTACCTTTGAACAATGTCTGCACATGTACTCTATTGATTTATCAAAAGATTTCATTGTTCTAGAAATATTCAGTGATTCAGATATCGCTCTTTCTAATAGACACCTAGGAAGTCACCAGTGGACATGCTACATGTACTTTGAATTAGCTTTGTTTTTGGTGATGACAAATATCATTACTATTTATTCTTAGGCATTCTCTTTGAAAGATTAACTTGTCTACTAAAAAATGGTTCATGGCTGAAGGTGTATGAGATGTCTCACCATTGCCATGTATCTCTTTTGTGCCCCATCTCTCATCAGCATCATCGTCACAGATCACATCCAGCTCAGAGCCCATTCCATGGATGTCGTCATCACTACCAGTGTCATCTTTGACGTCCTCTTCATCTCGCAACAACTAAGATGAGAGAGGAAATAATGAGAAAATCATCATCACCATCTTCACCATGATTATCCATACCACCTCATCTTCACCACCACCATCATCATCATCATCATCACCATCGTCATCATCATCATCACCATCTTAATTCTCAACACCATCATCATCACATCATCTTCACCATCACCATCACCATCACCATCACCATCATCACCATCATCATCATCATCATCATCATCATCACCATCAATGTCATCATCTTAATCAACATCATCATTATCATCGTTACTAACTTCATCATCTTCATTGTCACCATCATCATCACATCTTCATCATCCTTGCCATTCCATAATCAATGTTCATCATCACCATCACCATCACTATCAACATCATCTTTATTGTCACCATCACCATCTTCATCATTACTGTTATCACTGTTGCCATCGTCAATACCATCATCATCACTGTCATATTCCGGCAGAAACATCCAGTTGGAACGTCTGGCAGAAAGTCAATTCATACCTCATCACATGCTCCGTCCTCCGCTTTCTTGATATCTGCCTGTGGCTTGTACTTCGCCATTGATAAACCCATCTCCGTCTTCTCTTCCCTCTACAGAAATATACATAATCACCAGTGACAGTGGTTTGTGAATACTGCATGGTTATGACAAATCAGTGGACATATAACAAGAGTCGCACATTCATATCCTCACAGCAAAGGTCTCCAACATAAAATCATCAGACATTTCAAGTCGTGAATAAGAGCCCATACATGTTGGTTCAATTTTTGCTTTCCTCTGTCTGACTAACTCGCGTGTGCGTTTGTGACAATATAATGTGTAGATAGGCATAAATGTAAGTGTGTTTGTGACATTACAAGTCCTACAACCACAAGTTGATTCATCGATCGGATAAAAGATATGAAAGAAGACCTCTTTAAAATTCAGACTGGACTTTGCATTTTTTTTTCTTAAAATTAGACAGACACTTAAAAAAACTTAAATCACTGGGATTGGAACTCGTTGCAATATGACAACACAGAGAAACACAAACAAACAAACATTCCATCATTGACAACAACACACACAAAAAAAACAACATAGTTATTACAGGAGAAACTCTGGAGCGGTATCGGTTAAATTTTTTTCCCACCTGAATCACGCTCTCAGTGAGGCACACATTATCCGTCCTCAGCTTGAAGAGGTTCTGGAGGCCAAAGATCTCACCCTGCTGCTCCTTGTCACCGGCCACTGCCGTGAAGTACCGCTTGGCATTCTCTGTCGTCATGGCAACGCTGGCAAGTTGCTGAGAGGGGGAGATATGGTGGGAAGATGCTGATATATTAGGACACAAAAGGGCTTCTTGGCTTCTTGAGGATGGATGGGTGTCAAAATAAGTGGCTGAGTGATTGGTGATGACAATGGAACAGACTATTGAGGGATTGTTGTACAAAGTTTCCAGTAATTTTCAATTCTCGGTATCACCAATGCGCAGAAAACTTTAGTGCATGCTGAAGAGCCCTGTCACAGATGCACTGTGGGATTCCTTGGTGCCATTTTCGCTTCCGGATATCTCACGCGTGACACAGTTCCTATATGATTCGATGGATTTATTTGTCTGTTTTTCCGTTGTTACTCCTTTTTTCTTGGCTAGAATTCAGCTTTAAAGGAGCTGAAAGTTTTTAAAGTTTACTGATTTGCGGTCAATAGAGTCATGGTTCACTATGGCAAAGCTTCAATGCGCTGGTCACATGATGGAAACAGGGGCGGCGCAGCCGTGGGGGCCGTGGGGGCTTGGGCCCCCACACTATTTGTGCACCATACAAAGGAATACATAAGGTGTCATCACTTTGGGCCCCCACACTTTTTACAACCCGGAAGTACGTAAGAGGCGCTACAATGGGAGGGGAGAGAATGAGCTGAGGACCTTTTTTTTTTCTTTTTTGCTTGTCAGCTGAAGAAACCCGGAAGTGGACGGGGAGAGATGAGCTGAGGACCTTTTTTTTTTTTTTTGTTGCTTGTCAGCTGAAGAAACCCGGAAGTGGACGGGGACGGGGAGAGATGAGCCGAGGACCTTTTTTTTTTTTGCTTGTTAGCTCATGAAACCCGGAAGTGGGCCCCCACACTTTTGAAAACAGTGCGCCGGCCCTGGGAAAGTGAAGAAATCTTCAACAAAAAATACCCCTGGATAAAGACAGAACGAGCCAAAACGGGGGCAAGTTTGTCCAATGAGCCATTCCACGATGCATCTAAAACCTTGCTCTGCACACGGCACCTACATGTAGGTATTGGCGATACACAGAATTGAAGGGTAACTCAAGGATGCTGTTATATCTTACTGACTGATATATACCTGTTTGTAGACCTGCCTGAGGTACATATTCTCCTCGATGGACCCACGGGACACCAGCCGGTAGACTCGGACATCCCGGTGCTGACCGATGCGATAGGCCCTGTCCTGGGCCTGCAGGTCGTGGGTCGGGTTCCAGTTGGGGTCGAAGATGATGACCACATTGGCACCGGTCAAGTTCAGGCCCAGACCGCCTGCCCTGTGTGGCAAGACAGGGGGTCATATGCCAAATACAAGATAATCATGTAAGGACTCTGTTTTGCTTGAAGTTTCGAGACTACGGAAGGCATGGTGAAAAGATGGCCAAACCCATCAACTCTGTGCCGTGAAAGTTTGCAATCCTCATAACACACAATTGTCACTTGCCTCATCCTGAATTGAGGCAAAAAATACATTAAATTTTTGTAACTCTAAAACGTTCAAGAAGAAAGTATTCAATAACCTTCTGTAACAAGGAATGTACAGTGTATTTCCTAATGAGGCTCTGTCAAGGCTCTTGAAACAATTTTTTCTCCTTCAAACACCCCCAAAATTCATTGATGAAGTTACAGAAGAGATTATCATGGCAACAGCCTCTTCCACAACCGTGCAACCATCAAATGGATGCTACATGAATTGACAATGTCATAAAATATGGGAGAAGTAATTTCACCCTAAACTTTCTCCAATCCCCAGCAATTTCACCTACCCAAAACCGCTTCCCATGATGCATGTATTCTAAAGTTCACTTTGTGGAGACAAGGTCTAAGACACAACTTGACCCCTACACTCCTTAAAGCTTTCTGCTCATTAACATGGCTGCCTACCCTACATGAACTCACTTTGTCGAGATGAGGAAGAGGAAGATGTCTGGAGTCCGGTTAAATTCCCGGACATACTTCTGCCTGTCCTGGGCCGGCGTTTTACCGTCCAGCCTGCGATAGGTGTAGTGTGTCGTCTTCAAGTACATCTCCAGAACATCTAGGAGCTTTGGTCAGAGAAAGGCACGGATAATGATTGTGAAGTCAGGTGTTATAATTCACACAAATTTTCATATTTCCTTAACCTGTTGAGGACAAGTCCCAAGTATACTCGGGCAAGGGTCTATGGGAAATGCGTGTTGCAGCAAAATCAGCCCGTCCTCAGTGGGTTAAATTATTATTTCACGTAAACTTTTAATGGCTTTTTAAACTGGAAAACTTTGATGAAGTCATTCTTTTCCATTTCCAAAGTCATCCTCAAGTGATGCATTTCCATAAACACCATCCAATCTTTCAGTTGAAATGTATCAAAACACATGGGAATGAGAGTAGAAATATTTGTTCATCATTTATATAAAAAAACAAACTGTCAAGTTTTACATCAGCAACAAATTTTGTCTGTGAAAATTTCACAGAGCACGGCCTCAACTGCTGACAGATAAAGGCCAAAAACATTGGTACAATCTGGATGATGGCATAAATTGTTACCATAAAAGGAAATAAACAAACTCTAATACTGCTCAATGTTTTCAACAAAGACATCACCTCCAGTGCAATATGCAAGACTAATGTCAAAAGTGTCACTAAGAAGCAGAGATGAACCTTTTAAATTGACATTACTTAGTGATTAGCACATTGTTTTGGAGGACACTAGTTCTCTAACTCATAAAAATGTCTGTGAAAATCACTTTACCCTTGTGTAGCTGGAGAAGATGAGGACTTTGCTGTCTTCTTTCTTGAAAAGAACTAGGAGTTTGTCGAGAACCTACAAAGAAAAAATCGTGTGTACAAGAAATAATTGCAAACTCACATTGCCACTTGGATGTTTTACAGCAAAAGACAAGCCAAATGCAAATTTTTGCACATTTTGATTTAGAAACTACGATTCTCTTGAGAGGCAAAATTCGAAACTAAAGAATGAGGTATCAAAACTTTCATTTAGTTGGAGGTGTGAGCACCCATGCATATAAAACCCTTTTTGATATCCCAAATTTTAAGTCATCTACCATCCAAGTTTGGTCACAAACGGACATAGGGAGCAAAAGTTTTGAGCCATAATCAAAACGTGCCGTAAAAACTAACAGTGGGCCCTAAAAGTTTGTTTACCCATGTCTGTGAGTTTTGACCTTGTGGTGACCTTCAACTCCCCAAGGGACATCTACCATCCAAGTTTGGTCACAAACGGACATATACATCAATAGTTATGAGCCATAATCGAAATGCGCCGTAAAAACTTAACATTGGGCCTTTAAGTTCATTGACCCCTGCCTGTGACCTTTGACCTTGAGGTGACCTTCATGTTTGGTAAAATGTGTAACTTTGCATAACCACTCTTCCCTGCAAGTTTGATTGAAATTGAAGTCCTCAGTAGAGAGTTATTCAAGTTTTTGTAGCGTTACGGACGGACAGACGCCACAGGCGATCCCTCGACAAAAATGCAATGTCACAGCCATTCGTCGCCATGGAAACTGGTTCTAAACAACCTCACCTGGCCCAAGTGTTTATGCTTGCATCTGGTTCATACCCAAGCTATAACAAAAGACTGTGACATCAGCACTTCAATACTTCATAAGCTCTGATCATGATGAGGGTTTCTTTCTTTACGGGGGGTGGGGGGCCACAGGACCTTACAAATGTGTATCTCATTGTACGTGTACATCTTCCAAGTTATTACACAGATATGTTTATATAGCACCAGATTATCACATGCATTATGTTGAAATACCTGCATTTTGCCACATAGAGATTTATCCGAGAGCGTTGCAAAGCGCTCCTCCCGGCTCTTCTCCACAAACTGCCGCTGCCTGGCGAACGCGATCTCACAGTAGCGCTCGGCCTTGACGCGCTGCTTCTTCGACATGGCTCTGTCAGGGGTGAGGAGGGCCGCGTGATTGGACACCTTGATCAGCAGACTCATGAGGCCAAAGGTCAGGGACTTGATCCCTTCCCCTTCATCATTTTTCTGCAGGGAAACAAGGATCAATACTTTCCCTGCAGTCAAGTGACTCTATCCATGGTTGCATTTTAATCCAAAGTCTTTTGAAATTTGTTTAAAATTACCAAACTTCACATTTTCACAAATATTGTGCATTCCACATCAGTAAGGTAGGACTTTAACCTTGAACTGCTTACCACGAGAAGCGACATGTGGCTACTGGCAAGAGACTACTATCCTTAATACCTGCTGTCTCATCCAGGTCCTTCATATCACAAATTTGCCATGATTGCAAACTACAATCCCAGAACACATTCTATCATATATGTTGCTCATACAAAAGGTGGCACATTTTACAAAGTTTATAGACATTTGACCCGACAACTATTCAATTCATTCAAACTTTACAGAGTTTAACTATATACTGTCACATACGCAATAGCTCTCTGAGATAATAGGAAAACTTTCTAGGGCTATGATGAAATTGTAACAAAGAACTGATTGATTCCTTCAGAAGCATTTGGACTGCAGAGGCGTAGTTGACTAACTGAGAGGTGTAATCAAATCACCTTATAGCAACAGCGCCCTCTCTTGGCGTTCTTGCCACAGTCGCATGGGTCCTTCTGTTTCAGGACCAACTCCATGTCGGATGAATCAGTGAGGGCTCGGTAGACTTCGATCTGGAAGGGGCTCAGATTGCAGAATACCACATGTTCATCTGCAAAAGATGGAAATACAAACATTAATAGCAATAGAATCCAGATAGGACTAAAACAACTCAAAACATGATTCTTGCAGGATCTTTCATATGTGACCCGCTACAACAAAAAGGTCCTAAAGTCGCGCACGGTCAAAGCCGTGAAAATCGAGTTTGAAGTCAGAGCATTAAAATTGGTCAAAACTTACGATTTTCTGATTTTGATATATTATTGGAGTCTAACATGTCTTCTATCATCTGTCGAAATTTTGAAGCAAAATGATCAAAGGAAAGATAAAAAATAGCGTTTTTCTGAGCCATGTTTTTTGGCGTTTCAATGAAGCAGAAACTAGTTCGAAAATTTGGATTGAGCGCCACAGATAGGTTCCGCCCCTAACAACGACCAGAGTGATCTCATTGGTCAGTTTGCTGCTTGCTGCTAACCGAAGCGTGAAGCTCGCACACTGCCCAGTCGACTGGTGCGTGCGGGTGGGGTGCGCTATGCTCAGTCGCTTCTCACATCCTGGTCACTGATTGGTTGGTGAGGAGACCACCGACGCTGATGTGCTTGAATGAACTCTTCGGGGGTTGCTAGGGCTTACCTTCTATTGTCCAGAGGTGAAAACTGACTTGCGTGTCACTTGATCGCGATTGCGTCGCAAGGAAGGCTTTCAGGGCGCTTTTCTCGAAACAGTGATTTTCCAGATGTCTCGACATGCTCTCTTTTAAACATCGATATCTCCGCAGCCGATTATTTTCATAAAATGTGTTATGTATCAATTTAAAGCAGAAAGATTAGGGGATTAAATCATACAATTTTCAAATAATCGACCTCGCCCGACTTTAGGATCATTTTGTTGTAGCGGGTCACATATACAGCAGGTGAGTGCTCCTGAAATAAGCCTAAAGAATGAAACCAATGGAAAAAAAAAAAATTTTTTCAAAATTGTATATTTCCTTCATGTCTAAAAAAAAAACTCCCATAATATATCACACAGCACATACCGAGATATGATTATGGTCTAAACTAACAATACCATGCTTGAGTAAACACTTTCGCCAATTAATTCTACAACTCATTTCTGTTGTTGTCAATGATGTTTAGCAGAAATTGTGCGATTTCCACTAACCAGCAGCCTTGTCGTAAAATGCTGTCGAGAAAAGTGGAAAAAAATATTAGATGATGTCGTATAAGATGGTAGGCTAACTCATATCTTTCTCACCTTTGGTTGGTAGTTGATGAGAGATGAGAGCCTTGGTCCGTCTTATCATCCACTTCCCTCGCAAACTGGCAAACTTCTTGGCCACTGTTGACATCAAGATGAAATGTGATGCATTGCCAGTTTGGCGCACAGATTTTTGAGTGAAGAGAGTATATAGGTATTTTTTTTTCAATCAAACTATAAAGGACATATCAACTACAATTAATATCACCCATCAACTACCAGGTAAAGTAAATATTTCTGGTACTGAAGCTGAAGATTAATATTGTGATGCACAACATTCCTAACTAAGTCAGCTGGACTCTAGTTCTGTCATTATTTATCTGAGGTTATTGACACAGATGTCATCAATGAGATATATAATCTGTGGATTTATTGGTCTCAAGACCAGTGTTAGTTTCGTGGTCATGGCTCACGGTAGTGGCAGATAGTTTCAGAACAAGATGCTGATGGAATGGCTTCTGACAGTTATGGATCAAAACCTCCACACAAAAATACATCGATGACAGGAAAATGATATTATGGTTGATTTAATCACTGAACAAAGAGTAGAGTTTTGAGACGTTTCTCGAAAACCAAAATGAAATAAACACACCAAGATTTTATTGTCATTAATTTATCAGTTTTGTCATCGACTTACGAACCAAAATGGTTGTGTCATGAGACTACAGGTATAACCTTTTCGAGCACGAGCCAGTTCCCGCTTGTTGGCGTTGTATTTCTGTCCCATGGTGATCACCTGTTCGTATTCCAGACGGAAGTCTTTCCAGCCTCCTAGGCAACCAGGGTTGGCCCTAATGGGTAAATCACCCCAGGGATTGCAGAGCATGCTTTAATCAATTAAATCCTTACAAAAACAGAATCTAATTCATATTTATACGAGATAAAGTAACATCATTATGCATCTTTATGTAAGTATATACCTGGAGAAGACAACTGCTGTCAATGGAGTCTTGTTAGTTTTCTCCTTTTTTTTTTGGGGGGGGGGGGGGGGGGGGGGGTGGGGGAAAGGGGTGATGACAGAGTGCAAGTATATCAGGCAATAATGATTGATGGAATACAAGCTGTCTACATAGATTGTTGTTGTGACTGTTATAAATGGTTGTTTCCACAGCAGATATATACTTCCGTACCAGTACCTTCTCCATCTTGTTCACAAGCAAATAGTATTCTACAGACATCACATGGAAGTGCCGGATACCATATATACTGAAATCCCATGCAGGACTAACACACAGAAAGGATAATAACCAATAATTACTCTGTATTTGAGTGATGCCCCCCCCCCCCCCCCACCCAAGCAACATTTTCTTCAGCCGAGCACCCACCAGTCCAGCACACACCACAGCTCCGCCATCTTGTTTTGGAGGGCGGTCCCTGTCAGTCCGTATCGTCTGCTCGTGTTGATCTCCTTCAGGGCTTTGGTGATGAGAGCTCCCGGTTCCTGGAAGACAACACTCTGTATACTGTACCATCCTGCCATTTATTCTCTATCTGCAAGGTTTAACTACCAGTTTTTAAAGGTACGTGTACATCATTTGCAATACATTGCAGAGGATAATGGATAACGAAAACACGATAATATGGTTTTATTTACCCAGGGTAGGTTGATATTACACTAATTATTTGATCCACACACTGACTCCATAAAAGTAATAATAATAATAATAATAATAATAATAATAATAATAATAATAATAATAATAATAATAATAATAATACTAATAATAATAATAATAATAATAATAATAATAATAATAATAATAATAATAATAATAATAATAATGATAATATTAATAATGATAATAATAATAATAATAATAACGATAACAACAATAATAATAATAACAATAATAATAATAATGATAATAATAATAATAATAATAATAATAATAATAATAATAATAATAACAACAACAACAACAACAACACTACTACTACTACTACTACTACTACTACTACTACTACTACTACTCATAATAATGATAATAATAATAACGATAATGATAATAATAATAATAATAATAAACAATACCTTAATCTTGTGAACCTCATCAACAAAGACAGCATCCCAAGGGATTGTCAGTAGATCCTCCTGAAAGAGGAGACAGAATCAGGAAAAACATAGATATCACTGAAAATATGTTGACTTGCTCTCTGAAACTCTGTGTGTGTGAAGTCTGGGTATAAAAATATAACTCTTCCTGGACATCATTGATTCCAAATATTTATGCTCGTAGGGGTGGTTCCACTTTAGGAGAGAATTAAGACTTATGACAGAAAATATCAGCATTGAAGGGACTTGTACTGAAGAGTTGAGTGAAATCACATAAAAATCATCATCACATATAACAGGACCACTTTGATGTCAAATTAGGGAAAAGGCACCATCCGATCCCCCTCCCCACCCCATCCCCCCCCCCACCCCCCCCCCCCCCCAAAAAAAAGCAAAGATATTATTCCAAGATGAGAGTGACACAAATGACACAAATATAATTTAGGAAAATTCAGAAGGAAATCAGTCATATATCAAAGGCAATAATACCCATTTCAACCTTTGATTTTATATCCAAGATCTAATTTGTTTCATCTCAATAAAAGATGACTGTATTTGGACATTATACCTTTGGTATGACTTGTGTGAAGAAATGAGAGAAAGAAAAAATCTTCTCTCAAGGCAAGATGGCATATAAGCAATAATATATAAAGCATTCAAGAAGTTTTCCACAAGAATCATCAAAGTCACGTGATCCAGACTACACACATGGGATGCCCACAGGACACAATCTGAGATGGTATACTGATTGGTACAGGCAAGACTTACTATGTAGAGTCGGTAGGTTTCGTAAGTGGTGATTACGGCATCGAGGCGCCCTTGCTTGGCCTTTCTCAGTGTGTCATCTCTCTCTTTGCCATGGTAACGCCTGTTGATCAACAAAATCTATCAAATTAGCATGATTAAAAAACTTACATTAAGGAATAAAATCTGTTGTCCAATTCACAATACTAATCATCATATTATTCTATTCATTTCATTTATTAAGTTTCCACACAAATCATCCATCCATGACAACGTAAAGTAATATATGAATTCAGTATTATCATAATATCATAAGCATTTGCTAGCAGAGCAAGTAAAACATAATAACTGCAAAACATGAATAACATCTATATCAGCACATAAATCAAAGCATACTACAATATTCACCTAAGGCTGAGTATAAGAGCATATAAGAGAATATACCGATTCAAAGCGACTAGTATCAAATTTGCCATATCGGCAAATCAAACTCATTCTTGAAGTGCAGTTAAAGTAAGACATTTCACATGTCTACCTCTATGTCTATATACAGTATACAGGGCTCGACACTAACGGTGGCCCGGTGGCCAGGGGCCACCAAATTTCAAAAAAGGGCAAATTTGGTGGCCCGCCTTGGGTCACCAAATCTTTTTGAAAAGTATGTCAATAAATTCATAACTTTTTGCGCCGGAAATTAGCAGTTAAATTTATTTAAAGGATGATTGAAAAGGACTGAATGAGTGCCTGAGAGTAAGTGTTGCGAGTTTGTTGAGGTTTATTTATGAGTAGATATGTCCACCTTTCAATTCTTACTACAATAAAACTTAAATATTTGACTCATTAAAAAAAAAACAGGACTTTTAATGTTTTTTATTGGGTTTTTTTTGGGCCACCAAATTTTCCTCTTGGGCCACCAAAAATTGGAAATTGATGATTTTGGTGGCCCCATCGGGCCACCAAGAAAAAAAGTTAGTGTGGAGCCCTGCAGTATATATACTCAATGCATGTTCATCAAAGGATAGACTAGCTATAAGGCGATACGTCATCTCAGATAACACCAACAAAGCATCGTGCATGTATTGTATTATCTCAGTAGCTACTCACGCCACGGTGCAGTGTGTCCACGTCTCAAATTCGTCCAGCCAGTTGTAGAGGACCGAGTTGGGGCAGATCACGAGAAATACCCTGAGTCCACCGCGAGACTTTTGAGGTGACTCCTGTAAGATTTGAGATATGATATTAAAGATCATTCTATCAATGCCAGCTATTTCTCCAGGTGTAATGAATATGTTCAGCTTAATTTGGAGAAAGTTACATCAATCTCATTTCCATAAAACCCTCTGTTTGAATAACTTTACACAAATCACAGATCATCTTTGGCAGATCATCTTTGGCACCTTTCCTACCAGCAGCCACACAGTATCCTTTGCACAACTCAACATTTTGCTATATGTACACAAACACATTTGGAAAAGATTAATATGAGTTCTCCTTGAAGAGACTAACTGTAAAACAAGGAATGTTCGCGTACATTTTAATTTGTGCGAATTTTGCAAGAGCCAGGATTCGCAAAATTAAAATGCACGCGAAAGTTCTTGTCTACACTATATGCATTGAATGTTAGAGGCAACTCGCAAAAAATTTCAAGCTGCTAAAAAGGCCGTCAGCTCCAATTCGCGAAAATTTCACGCCACAAAAGTATCATGTTTTACAGCACTACTTCGACAACAACTACACCAACAACAAACCCACTGGTGACGTATATTAAATACACTAACCTTTTGAAGAAATTCTGGTAGTCTTCTCTCGCAGTCCTCTTTCCCCCCAGTTTTGCCAAGCAAAGCACAGATAAAGGCTATCACCTGAAATTGGACACAAAATGCATCCTATCAGATTATCAGAGTAGCTATTTGACCCCTATGCATTGCTTACTAGAAAGATCTGATACAGCAATAGGGCATATAATTAAGTAATACCCATACATAAAAAGAGTCTAGTGATGAGAATCGTAAAGAATGCTTGCATTTTAATAGACATACTTGGTGATACACATGAGGTGGTCCGCGACTTTGACTGAGACAAGAATAATTCACTTACAAGATAAAAACAGTGCAAATGTACCATCAGGGCAATACTCATGAAGACAGAAACACAATAAAAACAAAATCTCCTTGAAAGAAAATGATTTACGAAAGGAATAAATCACTCTTCATGTTAATTGTAATACTCTGTATCTTACAGACAGTAATCATATAGCTGCTTTGGCACAGTGGATAAGACACTGGACTGGCGTCAATCTGAAGTCTTTGGTTCGAGTCCCCTGGCTGCAGTGGTTGGGCCCCTGGGCAAGGTACTTTAATTTTAATTGCCTTGTCCTTCACAGAGGGGACTTATGGCCAACAGTTCTGTGATTTCTTGCTTAAAAGCATTCAGTTCTGGCCTAGCAACAATGTAAAGCAAATCATAATACAATTCAGGTGAACTGCATGAAATTGAGCAAGAGCTGGCATACCTGCACTGTCTTGCCAAGTCCCATGTCATCACCCAAGATGGCCCCTGTGTCTTCCTTGTAGTGATCATACAGAAACTGGATTCCTTCCCTCTGATAGTCTCGCAAGTATCTGTTGATTGTCCCAGGGACCTGAGGATTGAAAAGAACGAAAAGCTATGATTGGTTAGAAAGGCATAAATAACTCAGATAATTGTAATCTAGGTAGAAAAGTCCCTGGACCAAATTGCAATTTATATACATGGTGCTCAAATTTGATATATCACTATGAGCTTATTAGAAAAAAAAAAAAAAGCATTATCAAAACTTAAATTTTTTGAACGACTAAATGATGAATACACTGAAAATCTCTCACGGAACTGGAAGAACAAATCCAGGCTGTACTTCAACACTTTAATGCACATATTTGCTCTATGGTACCGCTACTGTTTCCTAAATGCATAAAAACTTGAGAAGGTACATGTGCACATTATGGGCTTGAGAGCAGAATCTAATCATAGCCATAGTAGTAGGAGAGCTGCAGTTATGAAATCAATTTGAAAATGCATTCATTGTTGGAGGAGTGGGGAACATTTCAAATAGCAATCAGAATGTATTCTATTATTTCTAAGATTAAAAATCTGAGCAAAGTTACTCTGTAAACAAAGGTCATTCACTCAGGAATGTGTGTAAAACAATAATGACTATTACGTTGGCCAAATAAAAATTATGCCATTTACACTTTTGAATCTGAATTTCAGGTAGCCTGTACATACTTTTACAGTCTCCATCATAACTCATACATTTACTAATGTATATGCAGTTCATTTTTTTTTTTACAATATGTTCTGGCTCTGCTCGAAAGTGAATAGTTTTTGATCAAGGCGGCATATCTTTACATACTATGTACTCAAACTAAACTGAAGCACATTAACAGTGTTGATAATACCGCACACAGCTAGAAGGCTAAAGGCTAAAGGCTAAACAAAGGTCATTCACTCAGGAATGTGTGTAAAACAATAATGACTATTACATTGGCCAAATAAAAATTATGCCATTTACACTTTTGAATCTGAATTTCAGGTAGCCTGTACATACTTTTACAGTCTCCATCATAACTCATACATTTACTAATGTATATGCAGTTCATTTTTTTTTTTACAATATGTTCTGGCTCTGCTCGAAAGTGAATAGTTTTTGATCAAGGCGGCATATCTTTACATACTATGTACTCAAACTAAACTGAAGCACATTAACAGTGTTGATAATACCGCACACAGCTAGAAGGCTAAAGTGAGCAAATCTCGGGGGGGGGGGGGGGGGGGGGGGGGGGGGGGGGTTCTCTAGTCATTAGAGACTTTGGCTTATTAATTTCATTTGATTATCTAGTCTACTTATTCACTTTTCAGCTTTCGCACTGTCACTGTGAGTATTTGAATAATTGAGGTCAGATTATGTACATTTTTCAGAGATATTAGGGATCGTTTCTCTACTACTTTGGCTGATCATGACGGCCTTCAAAATCTTTGAGGTATTGTACACAGAGAAGGATGAAAGAGAGTTTTCCCAATGCCCCCATGACAGCACGATATGCAAAGACTGCATGTGGCAAATCATGAATGCTTGAAAACTGAAGGTCATATTGTGTAAATTCATTACAGATATGAGGACCGTTTCTGTACCTGGACAACCGTGCCTTCGCTTGCGGCCGACAGAATAAGCGGATCCTTGGAGCCCGCATCAGATTTTCCGGGAAAGAATGGCTTCTCCATGTCACTGGAGCTAAATCCTGAGGAAAAATGGGGATTTAAGTAGGCATGAACTCCAAGATGTCTCAAGGACAGACATGGCATTGTCACCATAACAAATGCATCAATCACACTCCAACCCCTAACCCTTTACAAGTCCTATATAAAAAAGAAAGAAAAAGTAAATCTATGATCAGTAAGATCAAACGAAGCTTAAAACGATGGTATAGTATTGGTTTAGGGGAAAATTGGGCTCTCAACTTTTTGTGAGATATCTAGAAACTACTTTAATATGAAATAGTACAGAGCATACCATTTTAAGAGAAAATCAAAGTTTATTTTATGAAAATCAGTTTTGGAATGGCTGAGACATCTAAAACAAAGTAAAACAAAGTCATTGTAATAAAAGGTGGGTCCCACCATTTACTAGGATAACTCTGTTTTGGATATCTTGGTCATTTCAAAACCAATTTTCATCATATACAAGTATGTAAACATTGAATTCCTCTTGGAATTAAATGTTCTTTCACATTTCATAAGTTTTTCATCATCTCACCAAAAATTGTTAGAAACCTAAAGTTAGGTCTTGATCAAACTGTACAATTCCTTTAAATGCATGTCATCTAAACATTTCACTGACAAACAACTTTTACTACGACCTCTTTCTCAATGAGATCAGCATAATGATAATGTTTACCACACATCTTGGACATTTCCTCACCTTCATCCAAATCTTGGTACTCGTTTGCGGAGATTGGAGAGCTTCTCGTGGCTGGTGAGCTAGACTCACAGGATGATTGGATATGTTTGGTTTTCCTAGGTATCAGAAAAGGCAGCAAAGCACAAAGTTTTATATAAAACAATAGGATTATACGGAAGTATAAAGACACCAAACATACACATTAAAAGCCAGTTTGCAACCGCTGATTCATCGGGTCTTTCACAACATAGTGGTACTGTTCAACTGTACTCAAAACTGTCACTACACACTCATTAAAGATTCAAGCTAGTATTCTGCATGAAATGCTTAAGTGTTCTTTTATTATGCGAGGAAAGTGAAAATATGTTGAATTTTCTTTGTTTTCTTTATATCGTTGTACACATATGACATCCACAGGATGTAGTAGTCTTCTCATCCAGCAGTGACTGAGCAAAAACTTTAAAAATTCATAACTTTTTAACAGGTTGTCCAATTTTCCTCAAACCCTCATTGATGTGTTCTACTAATATTGCTGCATTCACTCAATCCACATGTCTATGAAGGTGGACTTGTCCTTTAAAAGACAAGTTCACCTTCATAGACATGAGGGTTGAGTGAATGCAGCAATATTAGTAGAACACATCAATGAGAGTTTGAGGAAAATCAGATAATCCGTTCAAAAGTTATGAATTTTTGAAGTTTCTGCTCAGTCACGGCTGGATGAGAAGACTACTATAGCTTGTGATGCCATATGAGTACAACTATATAAAGAAAATATAAAGAAAATTCAAGATATTCTCACTTTTCTCACATAATAAAAGAACCCTCGACTTCTCTCTTTCAGAAGTCAGGGGGAATAATATTACCCCTAACATAAGTCAGTAACAAGTCGAGGAAATGTGCACTTTATTCAAAAAGTCAAGTTTTGTGAAATTCTCTTTTCATTTTCCTTACATAGTTGTACGCATGTGACATCATACACTGTAGTAGTCATCTCCTCCAGCAGTGATTGTACAGATATTTTAAAAATTCATAACTTTTGAACGGATCGTCGGATTTTCCCCAAACTTTCACTGATGTGTTCTACTAACATTGTTGCCTTCACTCAATCCACATGTATATGAAGGTGAACTTGTCCTTTAAGGCAAAGATTTAGCAGTGCTCAACCAAGCTAAAATGTGTATACACATTGTAAGTACTTAAGGCAGACTCATGCCCATTAACAAGCTTAAATACTCATTAAATTAAGAATATGTACACCACAAGATTTATCATTTGATTTTTCTTAATTTTATTTCTTCCTTTGAAAGTACAATACCTGTTGTTTTCTTCCAAAGAATTTTTCACTGTTTTCTTGATCTTTCCACCAATAGCGACAGGTCCCTTGAGCCTTTTCCTGTTTGCCGCAACCCTTGACCCCTTCTTTGACCCAGGGTCAATAATCTCCTTTCTTTTTGGTGTAGGTCGTGGATCATCATAGATGTCTGCATATTCTGCTCTGTTTGAAAATAGTAGGAAGATTTTCTTTACCAATCAACCATTCTGCTTGTCATTGCAACAACTGGATAAATAGTAATTTATTTCATTTTTCTTAATCCTTAGAAAAAAAGACTCATTGCATTTGCTTTGAAGACATGGCTTTCTCTCACACATTCAGCCACTGTTGTGCAATATTTAACAGTTTGACCTGTAAATGACTTGTTGAAACATCAGTGTTGATTAAATTTGATGAAATACTGTACAAGTGGATATTTTTGCATGAGTTTGTTTCAAGCCGGGTAAGATGAGTTTCACATGTTTTTAATTCCATGGAATCAAGACATGAACTACTCCAAAGTGTAGCTAGCAAAGACATTTGTGTACATTTATTTTTCACGCTGATTTCTGGTTGCGTGAAGTGGGCAAAAATGTCAACACTGCAAATATTTCCACTTTTACAGTATAGAAACTCAAATCAGTAACAGATCATTTCATTTTCATCCATTCAAAACTATATGTTTTTCAGGACAAAGATTTTGTTTTTCCATATTCGGGGTGAAAAATATCAAGAAAATGTGCATTCTATATTCATCAGGAATTGTAGCTATACTTCTGTGAAATATGTTCTTTAAAAGGTTAAGCGTATTTATAAACGTATTTATAAGCTTAACACACACACACACACACACAAAAGAAAATGATACAATTTGATTTGGGTGCCCACCTGATTCTGTCTTCCTCTGACATGTAGTTGAGCAGCGGACTCGTGAAATTGAGGCTTGAAGAGCCGCTGGGCTTGGGAGATTTATCTGCTTGTATCAAGAGAAAAGGAAGATTTACGAACAATATTATGCAACAGGGCATATGGTATTACTTTCCTTTAACCAAAGGGAGCCTCTGCAGTATTGAAGTATTCAGTAATGACTCAATCAAACCAGAGTCCTTCCATTACAAGGCAGGTGCACTACTGACTGAACCACCTAGTTATCCAACACTGACAGGTACATTAGAACTATTGAACAGTACAAACTGACACTGGAGCTGGCTTTTAATTTTGTTTGAACTATGACCTATTTCATACAGATAATATCACATGAAAAATTCATATTTCTTCATCATCTGCTATCAAAACTTTAAATCATAATTCAATCATATATTTCTCTCATCTTATGTCATTCATTTCATGTGTATTAGCCTTCTTTCCAACACCATCCTTTTTATGTCAAACTTAATTTGAATTGTGGCACTTGCCTTCCAAATGGCACAAGTGCATACACAACTATCACACAACCAAAGAGGAGATACATATGCATCCATCTAAAGTCACTGATCCAGTGTTGTGTATCCATTCTTGAATATTTCAATAAACTAATAATTACTTGACTTGGGCAGCTCCTGCAAATCGGTCAGTCTAACAAGTTCGTTGTCTTCCGCCGAGAAACCCTTGTATCTGACCTCCGCCACCTGCTGACCATCGCTGTCCACTTGGATCTGGCGGATGACCGCCCTGTAGCGGTAGGAGTCGCCAGAATAAGGAGCCATACACTTGTCCCCAACCTTCCACGTGTCTTATAATGAGAGAAAAACAAAACAAATTTGGCACATTTGGATGATTTCAAAGAAGAAAAGAAAAATTGAATGAAAAGCAGTATCTGAATGGGTGTCTGTGAGCTGTTCTACTTTAAGGTATGATTGGATGAAGACTACATGCTGTTGCTTTAATAGCATTGCTTTAATAGCAAGGGGTCGAGGCGGTCGGACGTGCCTCTTCTAATGCCTCTCATTTTCTGATTCTCTCCAAGCCTTGGAAATTCTTATTTGGACGTTTTATTTGATTTATCTGATATACAACCTCAACCTGCCGCGGCAAATGGGAGACGAATCCCTGAACTTTTCTCACAACCGTGTTATTTGGACATTTCGGGTAAGCAAACATTTTGGGCTTCTCTTCTCACAACTAACACCCATCTAATCAACCATTTCGTTTTCCCGCCAAATTGGCACCTGCCAATGATGGCGGCCAGTGCTTCGCATACCCAACTTGATGGGGACTCTGCCCCTTTTACTGATCAGGAGGGGGACTTTCAGACCGTCGGATCAGCTAGAAGACGCCCGAAAAAAGGTAAAACGCGCGAAGGTAGTAGCCAGAGTGTGGAAAACCTGTCATTTAAGGCAGATTCGTCATCCGGATCTGAAAATGAATTCCAAGATGTCAGTACATTTTGTACCCCCGCCACTGATTCAAGAACCCCAAATCTGAAAGTGTTTATCAATCCTATCAGCAAAGAACAATCCCCTAGAAATGTCAGCCCACTTACAATCGCAAAGTCGGTCCAAACTTGCTGTGGATCACCCCCAGAATTTATTAAAACTACAAGGCCCGGAATCCTAGTTAAATGTGCCAATGTCAAACAAGAAAAACGACTCCAAGAAATCCAAATGAAAGGAAATATTCCTGTAGCAATTAATAAGCAGCCAAACTTTCAGAGAGGTGTGATATAAGGAGTACCAACGGAAATGTCAGAAAAGGAAATAGAGAAGGAATTAAAAAGTCAAAGAGTAACAAGTGCTAAAAGAATTGTGAGGAAAGTAAAAAAGAACTCAGACACTGACATGGGAGACGAACAGGAAACACCAACACGCAGTGTAATTCTTTCCTTTGATACAAAATCTCTCCTAGAGGAAATTTTGTTATGTTTTCAAAGAATGCAAGTCAAAGCATACATTCCCCCCGTATGGAGGTGTTACAATTGTCAAAGTCATGGACACACGGCAGCAACATGTCGTGCAAAACAAAGATGTGTCAGGTGCGGGGGAGAACATAACGTTTGAGGCCTGTCCCAATAAGGATCAGCCAAAATGCATCAACTGTGGAGGGCTACATTCAGCCGCATACCAAGGCTGTGAAAAGGCCAAGAAAGCGAATGAAATCTAGAGAATAAGAGTTGAAAACAAATTAACATACGCACAAGCAACAAAAGCATTCACCGAAAAACAACAAAACCATGACACATCAACAACTTCAAATCAAGGAAACGACATCAACACAGACAAAAGAAAAACCCAAACCATTGTACAGGCACAAATTCACAGGAATCCAGAACCCAACCCATCAGCTGCCAAACACAACCCCGCCAAGTCTCGGCAACTCCCACAAATACCTCCGTCCAAACAGCCAAATCCACCAAAAACCTCGCACAGCGAAACAACAATTGAAGAAAAAGCTTCACCCCCAACCTTGCTGAAAGAAAACTTCCTAACAACAGCCATCAATGAGTAACTGATTCTTTTCCTCGTCAAGCTCTTGGTTATCTTTATTAAAGACCAGTCTGAGGCAGAAATACTCTCTTTCATTACTACCGCCACTGACCAGTTCTCACTGCTATCACACCAGGTACTAGACAAGGCTCTTGTCCTTTTTGTGTGTGCGTCCTATGCTATGTTGCCCTCTCGTGTTTAATAACCGCATAAGCCTAATATCACACCGCGGGCGTACGAATCGTCGACACCCCACAAATCGCGACACCTCACCAAATTGCTAACCTGGGGTTGCGCCTCTGCGATCTACGAGCCCTTTCTGATATTGAGCTACAGAGAGGGCGGTTTACTGTTAATAATAATTGGGGGAAAAATACCGCCCGGGAAGCGGCCTAACAGGGGGTTACCAAGTGAAATAAGTCAGCGTCGCTCCACTCCCGGAAGTGGAGCAACGCCACCGGTAATTTGTGCAATTGTTATAATTGTGTGGGCTGAATATATAATATGCGAGGGAGCTCCCTCGCAGTGTCATTTAGTACTAGTAAAATTTTAGATTTAAACTTTAGTATACTCATAGTCATGTCTCACTCCACCAGATCAGACTAGACTAGCACTAAACGTTAACTAGGCCTACCACTGGCACTGGTAGAGTGGTAGTACCAGCAGAAGCACACAAACTTTTTAGCCCGACCAGACGCTGTGCAAAGACCAAAGTTAACTTAAAGGGTGTAGCTTGTCGGGCTGTTTAAATTGTTATATTTTAACGTGTTAATGATATTTTTAGATTATTTAACAACAGGTAGCACAGCAGTTAGATCTAACGTTACTGCCACTGAGTGTGAGGAAAGTAGCAGTGCCAGCGCCAGTGCCGCAGCTCAGCGCAGTGGCAGTGCCGAATGCCGGACGTGCCCTCACGTATTGTATACGCGTATTCTACACAGAGTTCTGCTGGCAAACGCCCTTTTCCATAGATGGGACTGGATAATTTTTAGTCTTCGTAAGCGTCAAAACCGAGATAGTAAATGTACAACGAACGGAGATTGGTCAAATAATACGAAAGAGAGACCAAACCATACCTGCCATATTTGCACGTCACATAACGAAAACTGAGAGAAAATTTCCCCTTCCCGCCACAACATTCGTGTAGTTCGAACAAATTCGATGCCAAAATACACACGATGAAGGCCGACGAACAAAAACAAGCATAACACGACCAGACATGATTTAAGACGTTCGTCGTTGATGGCAGCATATAACATAAATACAGCATACGACATCCACAGATACCAAAGAGATTTTTCTCCTCCCCAACTACAACTACAGGGTGTATACAAAACTTATAAAAATGGGGAAAATCTCTTTGACAGATACTTAGTTCTGTGCACTGATCCCAGCCAGCAGGACGTTCCACTCTGCTCGTACACTGAACAAGCAAAGGGTTAAAAATCATCCAGGGCAGATCTAGGAATTCTGTAGTAAGGGGGGGGGGGGGGATTTCTAGTGCCACTTTCGCCAGGTTTCATCAGCTTTTGATCTCTTCTTGTTTCTGTTTTAAAGAATATTTTATTCTTCATCAATGGAAAACAAGATGTTCAAACAAATTTATACAAAACTCTTTACATCAATTTCATAATCGTTCTCATCAATGGAAATAAAATTTATACCGAAACTTAACATCAATTTGATACATCATTTTTGATACACTCTGATACATTTTTCACAATCCATGCACATACACACCTTTTTTGTTTACTAATTTCACATTCAGGGGCGGATCCAGGGAGGACCGCAACTGGCGCACGCCCCCCCCCCCCCTTTATTTTTTGTTGAAACAAAAGAAATAAAAAGAAATGGGGGAGGGTGCGTGCGCCCCCCCCCCCCCTTTAATTTTGTAAACGCGCCCCCTCTTTACGCCCTGGATCCGCCCCTGACACTACTTACTCCTCCATTACATTACGAATTTTATTATCTAAATCCCTAACCAAAAATACTTTCTTTTCAACATTCATTCAAACCAACTAAGTATCAATATCCATTGATTGAAGTTGTGCCACTACAATTGATTGACAAGGATCGTATCGGGGTACCCAGTGCAGCCTCCTCATTTTGATTTTTTATTTCTTTAAAAACAAAACATTACAAAACAAAAAAAAATAAAATAAAGAGGGGGCGTGCACCTGGTGCGCCACCCCTGCCCTGGATCCGCCATTGTTCATCGGTAGGTAACGGGCTATTAACAAAAAATCAAAATATTATAGTGATTTTATCTAACGATCTGTTTTTTAGAATGAGGCCATCATTATTGTAATAATGACTGTTATCAACAACATAAATAGCGACAACCACACAACATCTCCATTAGGCCTCATGTTTTCTTTTTAATCTAACATTTGCTTTTTTGTTACAATTAATAGGCCTATATCAAATCTTGCTCGAAGATATACCAACACCCAAGTTCCACCCCTTTTACCTAACTTGCAGGCCATGATGTTTGTGTAAAACGTAACTTATAAAACGTATGACATTTCGCGTCCACACTCTCACAAATTTACCAGCCATTCTTCATGTCAAAGTTACAAATCACGCATATATTTTCTTCTTGTCTCATTTTAGTGTTTTACACATTTTTTTTAAAATCCATGCTTGCTTGCAAATGAATAAAAGAAGGGGAGGGGTAAATTGTGAATGCATGAACTATGCTATATTTTTGCCAACATCTTTAGGAGGGCATTGATGTCATTTTGTAGATTATAGTTTTACTTGTTTTCTTTTCTTTTCCTCTGGGGAAAATAGACAATTGTAATTCAAATTTTTGGTGTTTTATTTATTGAGGAAATAATGAACATATCTATTTTTACATACTGTAGGCGCCCTATCTATTTCATGTGCTTATTTGTCTCCAAAGAGTTTCTCGAGCTTCTTTGTTTGAGGCCATAAATGCCATAAAAATACAAAAATACTCGTTATCAAAAGTTATATTTTATCACCTTGAATAGTATGGGACTCCAGCTTCTCTCAAACTGGGCACATATCTGTTTTCAATAAGTTCTAAAAATACTAGAGTGAGTGGTAGTGCAAACGCGATATAATTTTGTTAACCCATAGTATAACTATTGTAAAACGCATCATATGAACACCATGACTTCGTCTGTCCCATAAAAAGGGGTCTGTAAAACCCATGGATGCCCCCTCCATGACCCTTCCCTTGCACATGGCACACACACACACACACACACACACACACGCTCTACCGAAGGAGTGCTTTTTTAGTTTCTTCTTCTTCTTCTTCTTCTTCTTCTTCTTCTTCTTCTTCTTCTTCTTCTTCTTCTTCTTCTTCTTCTTCTTCTTCTTCTTCGTCTTCTTCTACTTCTTCTTCTTCTTCTTCAATTCTTTCTTCGTCTTTCCAGAGATAATTAGGTCAGGGTTCATGTGCGCGCATCACTTTAGAATGTATACTCGTAGTACATTCACATCCTCATGAAGGAAAAAAAAAAAACAGCAAAAAGACTACGTGTACTAAAATTGTGTAGTAACAGTATAGAGTGTGTCAGTTTTGTTAGATTCCGATCCTCGTCAACTTTACTCTGTAAACGTTAATCTAACCATTGTGATCACATACAGCCACATGATTTTAAGAGACCTAATAATAATAATGATAATTGACAGTGCTTATATAGCGCATAACACAAAGTGATAATGTCCCTATGCGCTGAAAAAAAAAATGAAAAGATTATACAAAAACATACAATTCCAATTACAGTGATGGTACCGAGCTTCATGTTTGCTTACACTGTAAACAAATGCGTTTTCAAGGCAGACTTGAATCTATTTATATCGGTGATTTGTCTTAATTTCTGAGGTAAATTGTTCCATGTAAAGGTAGGGGCATTAAAGACAAATGTTCGTTCTCCGTAAAATTTGGTTCTTCTGGTTGGAATAACAAATAAATCTTTACTTTTTGATCGAAGGTTCCTCTCTGGTGTAGGAAGGGAGATGAAATGTGTCATATACAGAGACTCCAACCCCAAGCACCTTCTGATCTGGAGATTCTCCCGCCTGAAACCCCTAGCAAACGGGAGACTCCAACTTGATGTGCGCGAAATGCACATTACGATCGTGAAGCCCAGAGTTCCTTGCTGCCGGGGTCCTAGTAGGGCCCGCTTATAGGGCCCTGGAAGCTCTAGGGTTCTAGATGCTCTGTCGTGCTATCCAAGGCTTATTTTTCAACATATACGATGATACTAAGTAAGAAATCATTTCAAGCGGGAGACACAGAGCCAGGGCGGGAGAAATTGAATCTCAAGCGGGAGAATGGGAGATTTTGCAAAAATGGGCTTTTGGCGGGAGATCTCCCGTCGAAAACGGGAGAGTTGGAGTCTCTGCATATATACACCGTAATATATCCTACTATTCTCCCAGTTTTCTCTGAGCCTATGCCCAAAAAGCATAACATGAACCATTCTTTATATGGTCGAAGTCCTGCAGTTCCATATGATTTTCAATGGAGTTATGTTAAAATCTTTGATGGTGCATGACGGTAAAGTTTTGCTGATTGTCTAATTTCTATTCATCAAACTAAGCATATACGACAAGCAACATTTTGTGTGAATGCCGTGCAAGGAATGAATAGGAAAGAAAATGTCATTTTTTCAGTCTTCATTAATTTGCAAAGTTATACTTCAGGGGGGGGGGGGGAAATCGGCACCGTTTGCCCTTATCTTATTCACTCATTTGAAAGGCTTTCCGACGAACTATTATACGTATAGACACTAATTTTACGGAAAACCTCTAGATCATTTCATAAGCCCAAGGTTGCATATATACAGGGGCGGATCCAGGAATTCTGTAAAGGGGGGGGGGGGGCGTAACTATTATTTTTGGAGCCACTTCCGGGTTTCATTTCATTTTTTTCTTTTTATTTCTTTTGTTTTTACCGATAAATAAAGGGGGGCGTGCGCCTCCTGCGCCCCCCTCTGGATCCGCCACTGTATATAGGTGAGTTTCATAGACATCCCACAAATTTAGTGGACAGCTAACAACACCATAACATCAAGTTCAAACATGTAATTCCCAGAAAAAACAATCTAGAAATTTAGCCATCTAATGTTTCCTCAGTAAAATTACTAATTTGTTGAAGAAACTTTCTTCCTCTTTCAGGGGTTTAACCCATTGAACGTTTTGACCATCGGTAAAGGTAGGAGTTTTACCATGAAGCTACAGTTGTAGCTTCATGGTAGACTGATCTCATGGTTTTACGTAATTAGGACCCACACCCATGTTTTGTAACACAAATTTTGTGCTCTGAATGCGCTCTGTGCTAAGTGCAAACTGCCCTCCAGCTCGGTGCGCGCGCTTGTCGCGCGGCGCGGACTAGTAGACTCGCTTTCCAGGCTTTGCGAGTGATGTAGCACAGCCTAGCGAGCGTGACACAGCACCACAACCACGTAATTTCTCTGCGGCAGGAGCTAGCCAAGCGAACAGCGAGATTCTATGGGATCCCACTTTTGTGCATAAAAAAGCGTGGTACGATATTTCAGAGGTCCGCTAGCTGTAGCTGAGTAGCTGTGCCGTAACTTCACGCCGCTGAATCTACCCGAATTTGTAGTCCAAATCTGTGAGTATCATCGTTCAAGTTTTTGCTTTTGCTAGTGGATAAAATATGATAGTCTATACAAGTTCCCCGTACTTGATCTTCGAGCTTGTTAGGAAAGAAGCACCGCATATTTCATCAGAGCGTGGAGAGGGGTAGTCTGCTACAGCAAATGGCGTACGTGCTTTACCATACATACCAACCACATGCACAAGCAATACCCGGTACTCGCCGGGCGAACGGCGGCAATATTCACATGTTCCTACACCACACAATGACACGCACGTGGGGTATTCTAGATAGGGATTGTACCAGTTCAGTTGTTGTTGTGTAGCAAAGTTACGGTGACTGTGCGATGTCGCTATTAAAATGTGACAAAACGAGGTGGCGCGCACAAGATGACACATGACAGACAAATCTCTTCGACCATGTTTATAGACCTATGCAAGATTCTCTGATTCTTATGGCATGTTGTGTTTGTTGTTTCAGACAAATCTAAACACCAAATGGCAAAGGCTGAATAGAGATTGTCTTGTTAGATGCAGGTCACCTGCTGCTTCTGCCAGTGCAGTGAAGAGTGCAATGTAACCTCTAATTTTGGTAGAATCACATGGGTTGAAAGTAGGCCTATGTTTACTATAAAAGTGGTTTCTTTAGCGTACAGAAACTTTCGCGGTTTCCATCGGTGCCGACTTTTTCGCGTGTGTTTAAATTTGCGGTCGGTAATGATAGCGTTGTAACAAGCGACGAGTTCAAAACATTTTCGCGTGATGTTAAATTCGCGGTTCAACCTCAGAGCGCGAAAAGTGCGAAAATAAAACCACCGCGAAAGAAACCACTTTTACAGTAATATTGATATGAGGGAATAGAAGATGCATGTTAATTGTTATTGGTATATTAATGGAATCTAGTTGACAGAAAATTTTGTTTTGATAATTTTACATAAGATCTCCTAGAGAGCTGGTTGACTATTCAGATGAATCTATTTATTGACACAGATCTATTCTTTCACATTTCTGATCATAATATTCCGGCAAAAATTATAAAGTAGACGTACAGTAGGAAGAAGTTTAACATATAGGGAATACACCATGTTCAGTAGACATTCTATATGCTGAATAGAACCAACAGTGAGTAATTTTTAAAGTAAGGATGAACTGAAATTTCAAATGCAATATTTTTCTGCTCAATCTGCTCTTATTATTACACTACGGCTGCACTACGGTATACAAGTATTACAAAAGAATCACTAGACTCGGATTTGTTTTATCCCTGCTGTTTCACATAAACTTATAGTTATACTGTAATAGTGTAACAATTGCTGTGTAAAAAAAAAATAGTATGCTGTTACTAGAACTTACTTTTGATTTTTATATTGAGATGATTGTATCACTGTCAGTCATGACTTGACATATTTGACATCAGCTGAAATATGAATAGATTCAGCTCTACTCCGCTAAATATGCGTGTACATCTTCTTTTCATGCATACAGGAAGTGAAACTTAAATATCAGGTCACCATGAGCGGAAAAGCCCGAGTCCAGGAACCAGCGCCATACTTTGAGGGCACAGCTGTCAGTGTGGATGGAGAATTTGTAGACGTCAAGTTGTCAGATTACAAAGGTGAGTTTCCCTGTTCAAAGGGGAAAGTGAAGGGTAGCAGTTGGCTGATGTATTATACTGTAACCAGATATTTTTACAGGGTCTAGGGCAATTACCCCCTGGGCAATTACCCAGCGCCCTTTCCCTGGCCCTAATCATAATCCTAATCCTGAACCTAACCCTAACCCTATTCCAAGCTCCTAACCCTAAACCTAACCCTAACCCTAATCTTTACTCTAACCTTACCACTAACCAGTATTTGGCCAGGGGGTAATTGCCCTCTGGGGGTAATTGCCCGGATACGATTTTTACAAGCATGAAACTTTCACAAATTTTGTGAGGAGAGAAGATTCCCTGAAGAGGTTGTTTATAGTTGCATAGGTGCATTGAATGTAAGCGACAGTTCGTGAGAAAGGCTGTCTGCTGCGATTCTGTCTCTTTTCTGTCATTCTATAGCTACATTGTAATTTATTTTCATTTTTACTTGTTTTGGAAACTTGATTACAGCAGATTTCTAGAATTTACTTTAAAAAGTGAATGCTCTTGATTTCAAATTTTGAATGCATGAAATAGCCTTATCTCTGTGGTAAAGTCAAGTGAAATCCATTGAAACTGGTATTTGTATTTGTTGTAGCCCCCATAGGCAGTAATCTTTTTAAAGTTTTCTTCTTTCTTGCTTGCCCCAATAGTTCTATAAACTAAAAAAAAAAAAAAAACTTGGATTAATGGAACACCACTCATTTAGCATATAATACAAAACTAGCAAGCTTTAGATGGTTATTGCGCAAAAAAAAAATGGAAAAGAAAAAACCAAGAGAGAGATGAACAGGAGTTCTCCAAATATTTGTATTTCTCATGCCCTAATCAGAAGACAACGTGATCCAAAATTGCAAACACACACAGGGCATGGTTCAGGAATTTGAACTTCCGATATCTTGTGATGAATGGAGAGATAATCATTTGGGGCCACGTTTATCACAACTATTTCGCGCAAGGTCAGCATGAATAGATAACCCAATAAAACAGACTCCTCTGTTCATAGGCGGTTAGGGAGTTTAGATACAAGGAAAACCTATAGTATGAAAGTACTTTTTTTTTTTCCTAGAGAGCTATAGTATGCCATGATAATTGCACTTAAGAATTTTAATGAATGTTTCACCATGATCTTTGAAAATTAACTTTGGAGTAAATGATCTGTGTATTTTAACCTTCTAGATCATTTCTTGAAACCTCTAAATGCTTGGAAAATTTCCCCTTGATTTGTGAATTACTTGTCACCTTTGAGAAGCTTGAGGGAAAAAAAAGGAAATTTGAGATATGAAATAATTTCACTTCATGAAAAAACAAAATGCCATGATCAAGTGCCAAAGAGCAGCCTGTCCTGAAAAATGTGTTTCTGACCATGCATCACAAAACCAACAAAAAGTCGCCAGACATAGAATTTTAGTTGAGGGTATATGCTGAAAAAGTGGAGTGTACACTGTAAACTTTAAGATGATATTAGATAACTCAATACAATTAATGGACTTTCCCCATTATAAAGCTGTCTGAATAATGGACAGAATGTCCACACTCTGGAAAAATATTTACTGAAAAAAAAGAGTCTTTGAAGTATTGGGTCTATTCAAGCACTTAATCTCACCAAGCTGTGCTCTGTGCAATAAATGGGACAAAGAAATGGAAGGTAAAACCCTGTAGCAACCACAGTGAAGAGATATCAGATTAACCTGAAATTTTTGACACTCTAGAAGCACATTTGATTCTTGAATAATACTTACTTTGAAAGCAGTGGCTTCCTCTTTTAAAAAGTTATTATAGTTGAAAGCTAAGCATGTGATTTTTTTTTTAAGAATATGGGCTGCTAAGACATACCTCATCACACTATTCTTAAAAGAAAAAAAAAATACAACTGGTGTAGAAAAGATGCAAAAAAACAACCCACACAATTTTCCCATTCATAAGAATTGCTCTTAAAGAAAATGTTAAAAACGTATTAAAAGGTTGAGTACATAGGTTGACCCTTCAAACCTATTTTGAGACCTCACCTAAAATGTGGGCGTGCAACTTTTTGTTGGTTAAATGATAACACTGTAACATTTATAGTGTAAATGTGGGACATTGTGATTGTGTGAATGACTTTGAATTTGTTCAAGTGGTGGATTCATTGTTCACAGAATATGAAAGCAGCTATTCCTTTCATTTCCAACATGGAAGCAGAATATGAATGAAGATGTTTGCTCCATTTGATTTAAATTCATTGTTCCTTTTTTTTTCTGTGTGTGAATGATGTATCTATCAAATCAGCACCAGGAAGGTTTGAATCAATCAAAGTTTACCCATCTTAGATTTAACCAAATTAGATTTGATTGATAGGTGCCATATTTCTCAGGATGACTAGGGTGCATACACTGCAATCGAATTGATTATCTTGTGAGTGCATTGAACTTCTTTATGAAGGAAACCTTTTCATAATTTGCTCACCGATGTTTTTGACACCATTTCCAAGAAATTGAAACAATATTTTTCTGCATGAATTAGAGCTGTTCTTACATTTATTTTGTATTGTTGTAAATCAACATCTCTACCCTGAATGACAATTTGCGTGTGCTTTTGACAAGCATGAAGAATTAATCTGTTCAAAATTTGATGTCTTGGTGCCTTTTTTACAGATCTTACATCAACAACTGTAGAAAAGTATTATTGTAGTTAAAACCTGTTTGGTGGATAAGAATCTACTTGTCGTCACAATGTCTTGTGAATCAAATAATTGAATACAGAAGGATAAAACTGGATGAAACAACATTTTCACAATATAAAGTGATTTTACCCAGAGACGGTAGATATGAGTTCATATTTGATTTTCAAAATGTTCAAATTCTTCAGAATCGTCACTGTACAACCACATTTCTTGTTCAGTATAACCAAGAAAAGATTAAGAAATGCAGACATTTATTATCTTCTGATACCTTCATATGGAAAAAAAAAATTGTTTTTTTTTTCTTCAAAGTAATATTTTTTAGTACATTGCCCCTTATTGTCCATCATGCTAGTCGTGATTTGATATGATAGTCATAAGTGAGTGAGAAAACATGTAAAGCTTGTAGACCTTATTTGCAATCCTCCTCCCCCTCCCCCTCACCCCACACACACATTTCCGTACAATGAATTTCATTGCCCACTTGCCAAGTGTGCCTGAAAAATTAAGAATTTTTTGCTGTCCTGATAAAAGAATGTGAAAGCTGTCCTGACTGAGAAATTATGTAATTACCTCCTAATAAGATATCAAAAAAGTCAACACACAATCATAACCTTCATGATAGCTCCATGGTACCACAATAACTGTGATGTGTGAAGTTTAGCCACCCCTGCTGTTGGCATTTAACAATATTTTCATTTTTGAACAACAATAACTGATACCACTCATGGTACGAACTGGATCTCTGTCATTTCCTTGCACTCATACAGCAATCTCTGTTTGCCTGCAATCTCTGTTTGCCTGAAGAATGTTTATCCAATCAATGATAGCTTTGATGATTGTGCTTATATTGACTTCTATGTTGTGTGGTGAATTATCTAATATTTTGTAAAGCTACAACTACGGGAAGATTAAATTGACTTTTGAACATGCAGAACTTGACTTGCTGAGGAGAGATATGGTAAACATGTGTAGACATCCAATTAATGATAATCATATTCTATGAAGTGCTTTGAGTGTTTATGCATGTTATCATGAATTTGATAAACCAAATGTATACATGTTGTACCCTGAATTGATTTGTATACACTAATGTTGTTGATTTGAAATCAGCATGATAATGCATTTCAGTTGTCATTCATGCATTACTTTCCAATGGACTCTCTTATCAGCAACATCAAACATGTTTTGTTTTTGTTTTTACTTGCAGGAAAATACCTTGTATTCTTCTTCTATCCCCTGGACTTGTGAGTATACCAAATGCCCTTGATTTTTTTTTTCATTATTTCTATAAGTACTGTATGTGGATTTTTCATAAATGATTGTTAAATTACCCTTTCATTATACAGTTCAGAATTTGTTACGGACATTTAATTGTGCCTCACAGTTATCAATATCATTCAAAGAGACATCAGTCAGTTATGAAATCATAAATCAAGAATCTTTCTGTGAAGATTCTTGTGTCAATACAGTAGCTTTCCTTATCATGCCTGCAGTCTATGCAACTCTTTTGTAGTCTTATTCGCATTTATAACCATTTCCTTTATACATAAACCTCAGGAGAAATAGATTTTAAGTAATTGATGTGCAATCTTTTGTAAAAAGCAAGGTCAGTGATTTTCTACCATAAAGGCAATTTTGCATCTGTGTCTTAGGAGGTAATGTAAAATAGCAGCCTATTTGCAGAACTCGACCCACCGCAAAAAAAAAAAAAGTGTATGGTGTATACAGAACATTGGTAAAGCAAGGAGACTGCCGTGGAAAATTTAAGATACTCGGCGAGCAGATTTTGTTGTGATGTTTTTGACCAATCGTTCTGAAGGCTCAGTGAGTGTGCATTCCTATCATTCCACACACATAGAGGGGTCGGGGCAACTGTTTTTTAACAGCGAACTTGAAGCTGTTCAAACTGTTGAGGCATACTTACAGGCATTATTAGCCATTTGCAGATGAAACTAAAACCCAGCTTTAGTGCTTCAAAATAGTTCTAGAATCTGAGTTAGGAATAGAAACAGCCAATGTCAAAATGTTAATCAGTATGTTCAATGTTAAGTATTCTTAAATATACAGCTGTAGACTTTATTTTTTCTGTAGATAAACATGGGTTGATATGAGTTGTGGAACATTATTTTTAACTTTTGAATTCTTTTCCTATTTTTTTTTTAATGCCTAGTTTGTCTGGGCTCAAAGAAAGATTTTTTTTTTTCTCTCTCTTTGTACATCCTTTTTTTCCCCTCTCTCTCTCTTTGTACATCCTAGATGCTAGTTTATGTGATTGGGAAAATATTGTTAATCCAGGAAAAGTATGAATAGAAGAGATTAACAAATTAAACCAAAAAAAGAAATAGTGATACTATGTGACATTGAATATGACAGAAGAAAGTGAGTATTTATGGTCATTGCTTGAACCAAAGAGGGACAGAAATTGGAATAAGAGAGTATTTATGGTCATTGCTTGAACCAAAGAGGGACAGAAATTGGAATAAGAGAGTATTTATGGTCATTGCTTCAACCAAAGAGGGACAGAAATTGGAATAAGAGAGTATTTATGGTCATTGCTTCAACCAAAGAGGGACAGAAATTGGAATAAGAATTATGTTTCAGTAGCAAGGTATGATGTCCAAGTGAAAAAGAGAGAAAATAAAATATTTATGATGATTGAATGAAAGTGGCTGGAGAAAGATGGAATTATTAAACTTGACCAATTATACTCGTAGGTGTCGTTGCCTCTAATCAATTTATTTCAATTGCAAATGTCAGCAACTACAAATTTGATTTCAGAGGTGTTTGTAGTGATGGGTTTGTGTTGCTAGTACACATGTGAAGGGTGATGGTATATGTGTGTGTGTGTGTGTGTGTGTGTGTGTGTGTGTATACTTTAGAGGTACAGTATAGGTAATCCATCCTTTCCTGTTTTTTGCCAGCTCTTTGTTAAGATTGCAGTGAGTTGTAGATAATGGAGCATTAAAGATTACTGCAACTATACAGTCAGGGAATTTAGATTAGATAGGTTCCGTGTACTTTTATTCGCTAGACAGTGTGTTATCTTGTAGGCTGAGCAAATCTGGGATCCTATACACTTAATTTGGAGATCAGGCTTTGGCATATTGCTTAACAAGTAGACATTGTGATAGAGCTACTGCACTTTTTTGTTAATGGTCAATAAAAGAATGAACAACTTAAGAACCAATGAAGCAGAAGTAAAGTATTTTGCCAATAGTGTTAATGTATTTTGGTATGCAGGACTCAGAACAGTAAATAGACCTACAGATATGATAGAAAGAAAGAAATGAACTAAGATACACAGTTGTACAAATGTGTATGTCCTCAAGTATCATAAAGTACAGTGTCAGTGGCGGATCCAGAGGGGGGCGCACCAGGCGCGTGCCCCCTCTTCATTTTTTTATAAAAAGAAAAAATGGGGGGGAAGGCATGTGCGTGCACCCCCCTTTAATTTTGTAAAGGCGCTTCCTCTTTACGGAATTTATGGATCCACTCCTGCGTGTACATTGAAATGTAAAGATCAAGCAATGGAGGATTTAGGACAAATCTGTATTGATGCTGAAGTATGATAATGTTTGTATCACAGGGAATCATTTTTGTGGAATTGCTTTACAATTTGCTATGCATTTTATACTAGTACTGCTGCACAAACTGTCTTTCGTGTAGCAGTTTTCTTCCATTGAAGTGTACCAGACACTGTTTGATATCATTCATCAGCTGAAATTATAAATTCTAGTTGGGAAATTGTTATTCCTACAGTTGTAAAAGCAGGCTGCATGTCCTCCTGTCATTTCTGCCTAAAGTTTACTAGGCTGAAGGTGTGCCTTCATTTGCCCTTTATCATTGTGAATGTTTAGGGAGGAAAAAACCTTGCTGCACGATAAGACTGTGGATGAGTTGCCAACACATATACCATTCAGGTTATCTAACACTGTTTTCCTAACAGTAATTCTTGGTTTCTGTGTTCAGATGAACCAAACATGTTTTGCCATTAGGTCTATGGCTTGTGAGCTGTTGGGCATTATAATGTGAAATCAAGTCAGATTAACACAGAATTCGAGAGGTGTGAACAGTGCAGATACTATCAACTCTTGCAGGTGATTAAAAAAGAATTAACACATCCTGTTCTGGTTCCTCGTACAAAAACTTCTTTCCTGATTTTAGAGAGCAGGCGATGGAGAACTGTTACATACAAACCTTGTGTAGGAGTGCCACTCTTTCTACACAATGTATAAAGGAAGACATTGCAGAATAGGGGCCGTAATGTTTGTGCCTAAAATGCTGCATGTATCGGTTGTGCTGTTCCTCTGAAAGGATGGTTTGAGAACATGTTGTCTGGTGCAAGTTTTTTTCACCCCCCCCCCCCCTTCTGAATACTAGTAATATCTTTCTCTCATTCAACATGTCTGTGTACAATAGGTCTTCAAGAGCACTAAAATGGGAAATGTTCTCAAATGAAAATTCTGCAGCACTTGCCACGTGAGCATTATGACTCCACAACGGATATTGACTCTTGTGTGAAGAAGAGTTGGTCATAAAATTCCAGCCTAGTCAATGATGAACCAGGTTGTTAGGGAAGAAGCCAGTTTGAGAACTAAGGTACTTTGTGTACCTTGTGATTAAAAAAAAGAAAAAAAAAATAATGACCAAAGTAGTCAAAATTAGTTTTCATACATGTGATCTGTTATCTTTTACAATGTAGTACAGTTCGACCTCGATTATCTGACCATGTCGGGACCGGCGCTCATCCGGATAAGGAAATTGGCCTGATATGGGAGACACAATGTTAATGTATACATGTAGCTGCCGTCCAAGCTGCTGTCCCAGTGCACTGGCAGCTAGGCAGGTAGCGTACCCCGTAACGATGGTGTAATCTACAATTTGTATGCTAGCCTGCGCAAAATTGTAGTCCCTTACTTTTACGATGATAATGTGGTGTGAATTTATGTTAGTATTGTCGGAAATATTGTAGGTAAATTGTGTGAGTTTTGTAGAAATTTTAATTGAGTTTAAAGTCACTGTTTTTTCTAAATTTTTGGAAGAAAAAAAAGTCTTTCACTGCGTGAACGCGTCCGGATAATAGAGATTTCCGGATAAAAGGAGGCCGGATAATCGAGGTCGAACTGTATGTGCAGATTGGCTTTTACCACTGGAGAAATAAAACCATGACAGGCGTTTCTCAAAAATGTCATGCAGCTAAAATGGCCGGCGGCTCTAATTCATATGAAAATTTCATGCTGTGAAAATGTTTTGCTTTACAGCAAGCATCTTTTTTTCCTGAGAACCATGTTGGAAACTGTTCAATTTACATGTTCCTGCTAAATTAACTCCCATACATTAAATTCGCTTTGCATGAATTAGTCATTGCTATGTAGGGCAAGTCTTGAGGAAAACTTTCTGGTCAGCTATCTGGTCGTCAAGAAAGCTCTTTGTTACAATGATATGCATAAAATTTGAATACATTCATACATTGTATTTAAGTGCTCTTCATTCAATGGTGCTTTGTCAGTTCCAAATAGGCAAAGAGACATTTTTTAAAATTTATTTATTTATTTTTTTTAAAGGTTTTTATGACAGGTGTTCTTACCTGCGCCAAGGGAGGAGGTTTACATTTTTGTATGTTTTCATCGGTGTTGATTTGTCTGTGTGCATGCATATTACATGTAGCTCAAAAAGTTGCCAGTGGATTTGGATGGAACTTTTAGAGGAAAGGTTGAGAATTACACAAGGAACATATAATTAGATTTTAGTAGTGATCCGGGATTTTTTTTTAATGGATTTCATGAAGGCTTTTCAATATTTTGGCAGGTAGGGTCGATGAACTTTGGATTTCAAGCTGCTCATTTTTGAAGTTTACATACGCGTGTTTTCATACGCGCAGTAGAGTGCGTGCTCTGGTTTCTGCTAGGGCAAGGCGCGCTGCGCAGCTGGAAGTTGATGACGTAACAACATAGGACTTTTATTAGTACATGTATATTGGGAAATTGGGCGATTTTCTGCATGCATAATTGTGTATGGTTAGAAATCACTGATCGCTATGGAAAAGCAAGATCAGTGGTGTAAATAAACTGCTTGGTGGAGGTCTATGCTCTCAGAGTGCTTCTCTAGTTTGTATCATGATATATTTCTGAGCTGAATTGAGTGATTAGTAGTACATTGAAGTTCATATTTGCCATTAAACATTCGCCATCCGTGGGCATACAGGTTTAATGTGAAAGTTAATGATAAGTGCTTAGTAGTCAAGGTAACCGTATCTTGCTCTCAAACCAACTATTGCGCTTTGTTTCATAGTGCAGTATGGGTAATGTGTAATACACATTTGAAGGGCTGTTCATGTTAAAAGTGAATGCAGTGAATGTTGCTGACATTTGATGCAATCCCATTTAGTGCTAGCTATTCATAAGTGCTGATTATTAGTCAGGGCACATCCTACCAGGAGGCTGCATGTAGAATATCTATACAAGTAAAGATTAGATAAATAGCGAAATGTATGTACAAGTAGGTAGGTATTACTGTAAAAGTGGTTTCTTTCGCGATGGCTTTATTTTCGCGCTTTTCGCACTTTGAGGTTGAACCGCGAATTTAACATCACGCGAAGTTGAAAATTCGCGCGAAATTAACCACACGAGGAAACATTTTGAACTCGCCTCTTGTTACAATGCTATTGCGCACATGCACACACGAAGATTCCGTGCATTGAGTGTATTGATGGTCAACACACACACAACGATACCGCGCAATGTAAGTACGTGTACACGCATGTTATACAGTACTTGAGAGACGGGACTTCAGGTATTAAAGCCTGCATTTAATTTTGATTTCTATTTAATAAATAAAAGAATAATTGGATTATAGTTTGGGTTTTCATGTGCAAAATAAAACAGTTTTTGCTGACTGTGAATTCACAGACTTTGCCAACCGCAAATTTAAACACACGCGTAAAAGTCAGCATCGTTGGAAACTGCGTAAGTATCTGTACGCGAAAGAAACCACTTTTACACTAGTATAGAGAATTAATGAGCTGTACATAGTTGTCAGTTTATTTATAGTTGAATAGAATGAGATATGGTGCTCTGTTTGTACATGTAAATCATTGGAGTGATGTATGACAGCAAAAATTCAGTCTCTTGGTATTGAAGCTTCCAGAAATATCTAAACTGCATGCAAGATCAAAGGAGAAAGGTTCAAGGGATGGTATAGTATTGGTTGAGGTGAGAATTCACCTTTTAACTTTTGGCGAGATACTTAGAAACCACTCTATCATAAGATGTTAAGAAGCCACTCTATTAAAAGTTAAGAAGCCTACAATTCTAAGAGGAATATCAAAGTTTATTTGATGAAAATAAGTTTTGAAATGGCTGAGATAGCCAAAAACAAAGTAAAACAAAGGGACTCTAATAAAACGTGGGTCCGACTTAGTAGGATCCCTTTGTTTTGGACATCTCGGCCATTTTAAAACCAATTTTCATCTAATAAATTTTGAATTCCTCTTAGAATTATATGCTCTTTCATACATGTATTACACATTGGAGGTTTCTCATTATCTGAAAAAAAAAATCATCATAAAAAAGTTGAAAAACTCAAACCCCATCTCAACCAAAACTGCACCATCCCTTGAACAAATAAAATATTGAGAAAAAATTTAAGAGGTTTAAATCTTAATTTTGAAGTTGAGGATCAGTTGACTGCAGTTCTAATTGCATGCTTATATTGTACAGGCATTTCTGCAGGAAGTATAGAGCATTTGACTTTCACTGACGGTGATTAATTAGTCTTTGTGCATAGTGCTCAACCAGAATGCATGCAACATGTTAGACAGGTACTGCAATATGCATGACACAAAAGAATTGGTTTATCTCATCAGTAGATTGACATGTTGCTAAATGCAGGAGTGTAATTAATGGTTAGTGTACTTGGACAGTTATCATATTGATTCCCTTGTAATTACTTTGATTGGTTTCTGCCTTGAATAAGAGCTAAGTACCCACGAAACCAATTCATCTGTAGGCTAGGGTCAAAAGCATTTCATAATACTCCCCTCTTTTGGAGCAGTCTACCAGCAATTTATGATGCATAAAGGAAAACACGCAACAAATGATAATTATTGAGATATTTAAATGTGATGAATGATGCTGATTTAATTTGAAATGATTTTAGATCATTCATTCTGTACAGATACCAAATATGTTCAAATTATTGCACCCCTCCTTTCAATTTCTTTTGTGGGGGGAGGGGAGGGATGGAGTACAGTGGCAGGGCTACTGCTTTGCATTACAGGTTTATTTTCAGGGATGATGATTACAATAGCCTATGATGACAAAGAAGTGAGCTTCCTTTTCCACACTTGTAGTTCAATCAAATTAATCATGGCCAGAGCTAGTCTAATACTGATTAATCACTTCTTTCTTTCATTCTTCTTTATTTCGCACTTATGATTGGAAGAGAGAAATGATTAGGCTTACGTAACAGCTGTGGTGCCTGCGGTGATTTGTAGAAAATGTTAGACTGAAAAAGAGACTTCTGTTGCATTTTGGCTTGTCTTCCCAAATTACTGTTTTCAAGTCATGTTTTTTTAATGCGCACAAAAATTTTGTTCACAAAAGATCGCCTTTATGCCAGAGGATTGCCCCACCTAGTAACAACTGATTAATGCAAAGTGAATCCTGCCTAAGAAAACTAATTGGAGGGAGCAGGCCAATAAAATTGTTCATTACTACTTAATACTAGGCTGTTGGAAAAGAAATCCATGAAGTTCCATGCATTGCCGAAATGGTTTATTTCATTGCACTGTACAAACTTGCCTCTATGATTCGCTGTGAAGATGCTGTCTACACTGCCATCTTCACTCCTGCATGGCATCAACTGTTCTTCAACCATCCTCATGGATTTCCTGTAGATAGTTTTTTTTTTTTTTTTTGATTGACTCTCCTCTGTGAAAACCACATCCTAGAAATTTCATATGTATCAAAATTGTCTTGTTTTGTTGTCAAAATCATCATTGAAATATGATTTCATGCCTTATTTCATGAGATCAATAGAGAAAGAGTGCACTGTGAAGGATTATTTTCATTGTTTTGTTCTCCAAATGAATGTACTTTGCTGTGATATTGCAAGAATCGTAACGCATAAATTTGGTGCACTGCTTTGCTGGTGACTCGTGCAGACTTTAACTCTCACTGCAGCATTCTTACAAGGCCTCATTCCATTCTTACACTCCGGCATCCCCCTCTCATATTGCAGCCCGCTATGATGTATAATTAGGTTATGCCCGCCTGGCCATTTTTATAGGCTACGAGGAGCGTAATTGGGCACACCTCCAGTATAAATAATGCCGGGAATCGGATTAAAGGCAGCTCGGCTCTCTCCCTCTGTCTTGTGCACTTGAAAATGTCACCAGCATCATCTCGCTCCGGCTCCTTCATCCCTGTGGATGTTGCCGTGGCGATGCCAGGGAAGACAAAGGCGGCTTCGCCTTCCCCCAAGAGGTTCATAGCTCGTTGTGACAATGCCTCTCTGAATCTTTTTATGTACCGCCTAGTTGTCTCCTTGCAGACTCTTTTGTTGATAGCCAGTGCAAGCCACGGATGAATTAAAAATGAAAGAGTGATTACCACAGATTCGAGGAAAATGGATATATATCTTTCAGTTGCTTCATTTAAACAAGAGTTACTCTCAGTGCTACAGCATTTGCTTGTAGATCAGCTTGGTTTGTCTGTCATAGATAATAAAATATTCCACTCGTACTACATTGTGTGGCATGACTTTGTGCATTTCAAATGATTACTGGGCATTTTCCATGATGCAGAACAGTTTAAAATTCAGTAGACATCAGAAATAGCGGTGGCACAGGACTATTATCATTCCAAGGATAAATCAATCTGTATTGCTAAAATAATCATTTAGAGGCCTCTTGATGGGAGAGCCCCTCTAGACTTCTCATAGCCAATTGCATGCCTGGCATGTATAATGGCAATTGCATATATTGAGTTGATGATTCTTTGAGGGTGAAGGAATAACAGTATTTAACCGTTATTTGTATCAATGAGCCTTAAAAGTCTTGTGTTTCATGGTAGGTTGTGGAACCTTCTGTAACTCATCAGAATTTGTTTAATTGACAAGTAAAATAGAATGCATAATTCATGTGCAGTAGTAGAGAAATAACACAAAACAAAACAAAAACAACAAGACACAACCACACACACACAACACACACACACACACACACACACACACAAACACACAAACAAGAAACACCCTTTTGTGTTCCGGTTAAAAAAAGTCTTACTTTAGTGTCTTTAGTTCACACAAATGAGGAATGGTTGTGGCTGTCATGCCGGAGGATGAAATCCCTTTCCCGTTCACCTGCAGTCAGTGTGACTTTCTGCTTCATTTGGTCATGTTTTGTATGCAACATTTGTTTCCTAGGCAGGTGAAGCCTTGAGCATTGATTGTTCACACTTTAGGAGCCGCCATTCTATGCTGTGTGGATTTGTCACAAGTCTGTTCACTAATTCTTTTCTCATGACATTAAAAGCGCACCAGTGGGTTTAGACATTAATGATGGGCTCGTAATTCATGCATGTTTTCATGGATTCATGGCTCAGTGCATATATAGTGGGTTGAATCCTGCAGCTCAGAACAAAAGCTTGAATCTTGTGGTCATGCTAAACATGAGGCCACTTTTCTTATTCTTTTACTTTTTTATTTTTTTCATTTTATTGTTATTATTATTATTATTATTGTTGTTGTTGTTATTATTATTATTGTTGTTGTTATTATTATTATTATTATTATTATTATTATTATTATTATTATTATTATTATTATTAATTCATTGGGGGGGGGGTGCCCTAGGGAAGGGGAGGGCTTGTTCTTGCTATGGGGGGGGGGGGATGTGAATGTCTTTTGTCCTCTCGTTGTGGTTTTGCTCCATGAAAATGACTCTACACTCTGCAGACACTTTAGACCACACATGATTGTGGTTTGAAATGCAGCTTCCACGTCATCAGCCTCAGACATTTTCATGCTCACCACACTCACCTTTCCTCTTCTTTCCAGGGTGTTACTACACTGTCTGGGCCCTGTTTTATGAAGAGTTCAAATTGAATATAGTTGATTTCAACTGTAAGTTCTATGGCAGCCTGTGTGGCAAGGAAATTAAAAATTGATTTTATCTTTTGATAAAACGGGGCCCTGATGTGGAGTGAGATTGCATTTTAGTTTCAGTTAATAAATGAGTACTTTAATCTTCACCCAAAACTGAGGGTCATTGGCGATGAGATAAGACGAAGGCATTTGCCTTGGTTAATTGATTTGAATAGTTGATGCTCATTTAGATCTTATCAATAATTACACAAGATGTGATTATGATAATTACCGGACTCTTCTGCCAGAATTGAATTTAGATGTATTGTGCTGTGTAGTGAAGTGATTTAGTGGCTGAATTATTACATACGTCTGAAGATCAGGAATATCGGTGGATGCCATTCTTGTGTCGCTGTTCTCTGTAGAATTATTCTGTTTCTGTTTCTGTTCCGGTTCCGTCGCTATACTCAGAATTAACTGTACTCCACCAACGTTTTGTAACTAGTGTGGTCATATGTGCAGGGCAGGAAGAATGTTTCACATTTGAAGCCTCTGTTTGAAGACTGTACTGGATTATTATTATTTGTGTTTTTTTTTGTGTGTGGGGAAGGGAGAATGGATGGCAATGCAAAAATTTTGCATCAGGTGAGAAGAGTCAGTGAAATTTATATGGATGTTGCGTTTGGACCGCTTGTGCAAGCTGTGATATTTACATTTGACATAATTCAATGAAAATATGTCAGCTACACCCAAAACTGAGGATCATTGACAATGAAATAAAATGAAGGCATTTGCCTTGGTTGATTGATTTAAATAGTAGATGCTTATTTAGATCTTATCAGTGATTACACAAGATGTGAGTATGATAATTATTGTACTCCTCTGCCAGAATTAAATTTAGATGTATTGTGCTGTGTTTTAAAGTGATTTAGTGTCTGAATTATTGCATGTCTGAAGATCAATGATATCAGTGAATGCCATTGTTGTGTTGCTGTTCTCTGTAGAATTATTATTATTATTATTATTTTTTTTTTTTTTGGTGGGGAAGGGAGAATGGATAGCAATGCAAAAATTTTGCATCAAGTGAGAAGAGTCAGTGAAATTTATATGGATGCTGCGTTTGGACCGCTTGTGCAAGCTGTGATATTTGCATTTAACATAATTCAATGAAAATATGTCAGCTGCATGAGGCAATTTCCCTCCTGTTTTGTAATTTGGATATCAAAAAAAAAAAAGCAATCTAGATGTTAACTGTGCAACAAAGCAGGAATTGAAACGTGTCTGTTTTTTAAGACTACCCCTTAATTACAAAGCTTCCACCTTCATGATTACAGCGTATTGCTAGAAGACGTGGCTTTGTCAAAATTGTGCATTGTTGTTGCCATGGAAACCTATTCCAACAAATGTGAGGAGTTAGGGATCAGACCAGGTGTGAAAAAGGATGCTCCTTTAATACTGACAGAGAGCGATGATTCTTCATGTTACGGACATACGAAAACAGTCTTGAATTTTTACACGAAACGCAAAGGTCAGTTTACCCTTTATTGTTTGTGAGAGAATATCACAGACAATGTTGGAAATAGACAACAAAGGACGTTTAAATGCAAACTCACCATATTGATTCACAATTGAGTGCATATTATGAAAAGCCTGTACTTGAGTTTGGATGGCAGAATATTCTGTAATGGGAAAAGTCATCCAAAGAAACATTTTACTTATGTAAAAAGAGATAAATCCAATTATACTTCTGGTAAGTGTATAGGAAAAAATATAGAAAGTGATATTTATACTTTGGTTTCATGTAACTGTTTGCTAAATCATTAAAAAAAAATCAGTGACAATTTTGACATTTCCTATCCAAGACTGGTATCAGAATCTGTAATTTTTGTGTTTAATGTCAATTTTTGTTGTTGTGCTCCTTTTTGGTTTTAAGAGAGGCCAGTGCTGTATTTATTTTTAGGTTCATCTGTTATTCTGTTTGCCATTTCTCTTTTTATCTATCAGCATAACATGTATTCTATGAATTATGCATTGTATAATAGCTAAACTACTAAATGTAACCTGATCTCTAAGACCCCGTTTACAGTGCGAGGCTCAGCCGTGACTCGGCCGCGGCCGAGCCACCTTCATTTCAGTGTAAACGCGCAAAAGGCCAAATGCGAGGCAAAAATTGGCCGCGCATTTCGCCACGCTCTGGAGGTGGTCTCGGCCACGACCAAGCCGTGGCCGAGCCCGGCCTTTTCTCAGTGTAAGCGCAAACTGGGCCAAATGCGCGGCCAATTTCAGTCTGGCTTCCAAACCCTCTCCCTCTACTCTTTCGCTATTCAGGATATTAACCCCCTCAACGTCGAAAACTAGTATAGTTTAAGGTGGTTTTGTCCTGCAAAGGTCTCTGCCCGAACGGCGACTTCGTCGCCACGGAATTCGGTTGGCAAAGGGTCTGAAAACCAGACAATACCAAATTGCGTTTGTTTACAAGCAGAGCGCTACTACAACAAAATATTGAAAGGTTTGAATCAAAAGCGCGGCCGAGCCCGGCAGTGTAAACGGACAAAATTGCGGGGCTCGGCCGCGGCTCAGCCCAGCCTCGCACTGTAAACGGGGTCTTAGATGCAGAATGCTGCCAATCAGTGCATTTCATGCACTGATAGATGAAATGAAGAAGACTCTGAGGATCGGAGAGTCCTGATTCTGTTGATATTACCACCGACTCCTAGTAATATGTAAACACAAACCATGTCATGATTCTGTTGATATTGCCATCGACTCCTATGATGTAATATGTAAACACAAACCATGTCAATTTCACCCTGCATTTGGGCAGTAATATGCTTCTTCATACAGTGGTAGATGTATGTACAGTTATGTGGCAAGCTCCATTCATATGTAGGCAATTCTATTATAGCCAGAAGAGAGATATTGTGTATAGACAGAGAAATGAGAGAAAGATAGGTAGAGAAAAGAAGAGATAAAGACAGCTTTGAATAAAGAGACGAGATGAGATAGAGGTAGATGGGTAGATAGGTATGGGGAGGGGAGACAGATCTATGAATAAAGAGAGATATAAAGAGACGAAGGTAGATGGGTAGATAGGCAGAGACAGAGACAGACAGACAGATATATGGATGGAGATATATATAAAGAGATAGAGTTTAGGCAGAGAGATATATAAAGAGATAGAGGTAGATGGATAGATAGGCAGAGAGATATATAAAGAGATCTGTATAGAGGTAGATGGATAGATAGTCAGAGAGAGAGAGAGAGAGAGAGAGAGAGAGAGAGATTGATACAATAGATGGAGAGAGATATACAGAGATAGAGGTAGACAGTTCAAAGGCAGAGAGATATATAAAAGATAGAGGTAGATGGATAGATAGTCAAAGGGAGATTGAGACATATGGATATAGAGAGATATAAAGAGGTAGAGGAAGATAAACAGGCAGAGAGAGATATAAAGGGGTTGAGGTAGATGGGTAGGTAAGTAGAGAGAGAGACAGATTGAGACAGATATATGAATAGATAGAGATAAAAAGAGACAATATTTGCACATGTGGGGAAAGGCAGAGAGAGAGAGGGAGAGAGAGGGAGGGGGGGAGGAGGAGAGAGAAATTTATAATTTGGAATATCTGTGGCAGTGTGATCTAAGCTAGATGGAGATGAAGTGAAATGAGCCTGAAGGACAACTGGACCACTTTCCAGCTTGCCTCTGAATTACGAGTGAGGAATGAGACCTTGGGCGATATCTCCCAAATTCGATAAAAACGTGATGCGGCTCCATCACTATTCGTGAAGGTAGCATCAGTTTCATTTGTCCGCAAAAAGCGTAATATATGATATTAGCAACTTTCATAAGTGTATGTATGCTTTCTGTCTCTCTTTCTCTTACTGTATCTCCTTCCCTTTTTTTTTCTTTTGCCAGAAAAAGATGATATACAATAGTATCTTCATGAAAGTCTTGAGGAGTCATATGAACCAGTTTATTGGCACTTTCGATATTCCTCACACTCAATAAAAACCCAGGCGTGGTATGATAAAATTAGATTATGGCAGTTGTGTCCACACTTGATGAAAATAGAATTTTCGCTCACTGCTATTTGCGGTCTGTCGGGAAGAAGCCACTTCATTGCTCTATATCGTCTTCGTTCGACTTTACTTTCTCTTCTTCTACAAATACCTACCCCATCCGGCTGGGCTTCCTCTTTCTTGTAGCCGGAATTGATACCATTGTTGTAGATAAAACCGTACATATCAAATTAGGAATAAAAAGCTGATATGGCATGCATAGTAGAATTGAAACTCCAAAAAATAATTTTTGTGTACTTGAAATGAAAGTTGATGATAACCAAGATTACATATCACAGATAAATGAGAATAGATAGAGTAATAAGATCTGCAATATTACTCAACTTTGTTTTTTAATAGTAGAGCTGATATGGCCTTTTGAGTGTTATCACAAGGTTATCGAGAAATTCAGTTTGACTATTGTTGCAAAGGAAATCTTAGATCTCTCCCTGGTACTGATATGACATAGTGAAAGTATTTTTATTAGTAAGGAAACTAACTCATATATTCCCAGAAACCGCATCATTTGTGGTTTTATGTCATTTTCATCGTCGACAATTGTAATCTTTAAAATCCATTTCTAGTATTTCATAAGGTATCGTAGGATAAAAACTTTTACATCTTAATCCTATTCTGATTGTATACAGTTTGTACCAGTATTTATGTTGGTTGCAGAATGATCTGTACCTTCTACATCAGTAGATTCATGATTGATCATTGAATTGGTGACACATTTCTATTTCATTAATAAAGATGTTTCAGTCCTAAATGAGCAAAGTATTTTATTTTATATTCAGTATACATGTATGTATGTATATATATATATATATATATATATATATATATATATATATATGTATTTTATTTGTGGGGTGATTCTAAGAAGACTGCAACATGTCATGATTTCACAATAGGGCAAGGAGATAAAGAAAATAGCAAGAAAATTTCCTTGTTATGAAAAGTACACACTTGTCCGAGTTGTTACTGACATGTTATTGCTGACATTAATCCCCCTGTCTTCTGAAGAGGTAAGTCAAGTGCTCTTTCATAATGCTTGGGGGAAAAAAAATGAAAATCTGCCATCTGTTTGTCATTCTTTCTGTCTCTCTGTTTTTGTATGTCTTTCTGTCTGTCTGTGTGTTTCTCATTATTTGCATGATCTTCTCCTTCCAGCTGCAATGTAAATCTGTGCTTAGATTGTTCATCTTGTTCCCGATTATTCTTGATCCTCATTTTTAATAGATCTTTATCCCTTTCCCTTCCCTCTGCAGTACATTTGTGTGCCCCACTGAGATCCTTGCCTTCAGCGACAGGTCCGACGAGTTCCGCGCCATCAACTGCGAGGTCCTCGCGGCATCATGTGACTCCCAGTTCTGTCACTTAGCCTGGTGAGTGTCGGGTCTGAAATTCACTGTCTCGCTTCAGTCCCTTCCATACACATACCTGCTGTCATTTTAAAAAGTTTGGTATGTGGAGGTCAAAGGGGACAATCTGTTTTTTTTTTCTCTTCTTCTTCTTCTATCATGTTTGATGTGTCACATGTGTAATATCGGGAGAGACTAAAGTGTGGCAGCATTCTTTTCTCCTTTTCTTCTCCTTCATTTTCTATTTAAAACAGCAAGAATAGAAAATAAAAACAACAACAGCTATGAAGTCAAACTTTTCAAGCATGTCCATCAGAGAACAGTGAGGTTATGACATTAGTATCTCACCTAATTTGCATATAATATAGCTTTGTGAGCAATTTCATTTAAAAATGTGCTATTTTATGATTCCATGACTGTCTTGTTATGCCTAAGTTTTTTAAGAGACTTCTAACGATACGTAAATTAAGAACGTCGTATAGACTTATGCAAATCCCAATCAGTTTTATTTGTTGACCTACATTCTTTGTAAATGGTCTACCCTTTGTCTCTGTGTCTCATCAGTATCCCCCTACAGAATTTAATAAATAGGCCCCTTATTTCAGCCATTGCTGCAAATTTTTGACCAAAGAGATGTAGCATTAAAAAAAGAAAAATTCTCTATATTGCAACCCAGATTCGATGAGCATTTTGAGCTTTCTTTTTTTTTAATGCCTCAGCCAAGAAGATTGCTCGAGGCAGAATTTCTTGTGAAGGAGCGGCATGGAGTAGAAAGGGAAAAAAAACAGAAGCACTGGGCAGAGTAATCAAGCATCAGTCGATTATTCTCGACAAGTGCTGAATCAAGAAATGGCTTGAGTATGCTAGTACTTTTACTAAAAAAAAAGGAAAAAAATGCCCTCTCTTACGTCCACTTCAGGAGAAGTGGGAAAGCACTTAAAAGTCATTTCAGTGTATGAGAACAAAAGAAAGAGCCAGTGACTCTAGATATGATTCATTTCAGCTTAAATGGTGATGATCGGTATTACATTCTGAAGTGCTGTGCTCAATATTCTTATGCGCAGAGATGGTCATTGATTTACATGTAGATAGCGAGCAAGCTCTGTCAACATACGTGCATGTGATTTGCAGTCTTGCCATTAATAATGGGTAGCAAAATTTTGCTCTTATGACAACCAGAGAAATATAAAAATATTGCAATGAAATGAAAAATTGTTAAGTGTTGCTGTCGATGACTATGTCAATGTAGGCTCTCTATATAATATTTTTTCTTTTTTATATATGTATTCTTTAAAGGGAAGCAGTCCTGAGATTTTCACTGTACTGATAATTAAGAAGAGTAAAAAATATAAACTTTCACCAATTTATACGCGTGGACATCAAAAATTATCTCCGTACGCGATTTTAAAAAAATAATTCCTGCAAGCGATCGTGTAAGAGCCTGCCAAAAGGTGCAACGTCATTGATGCCCTACTCTCAAGTTGACAGCCGTGCCTCAGAAAACCAATTTAAGTGTTCAAAATGATCATATCTGATTTTTTCATAAAATGTGACAATATGTGGTTTTATTATTTCAATCAAAATATTTCAAGCTTATTTATATATACAATTAATATAAAAATAAATAGTAAACATGTATTTATAAATAACTAGGGATGACGAGCAGAACACCGCTGGAAAGAGTTGTGCATCGATGACGTATGACTCTCCGCCAAGACTTGCTCATTTGCAGAATCACACTTTTTTAACCGAAATGTACGAGCTTATTTGGTGATTTGAAAGTTTGTTTTTGATGAAAGTAGTTCATTGGAGGTACCAACAACAACATATTTTTTTTTTAAATTTCATGAGGACTGCGTCCCTTTAACATTTTGGTTGCAGGGAATATTGTGTGCAGCAGAGGTGTACTGTATGCCTTTACTAAGATGTTGATTGGTATTGCCATATAGTGATAAAATATTGGCAAATAAATTTGCGAGATCTCTTGGTGTACAAGTAATACCAGCTGTAGTGGAGAAAAAAAAAATCACCTCATAACATGATGATAGTAGTTCACTATTCATTACCATACGATTACCTGACCAATGAAACAAACATTACATTCACATGCAGCTGATGGTAGGCATTTTTTTTTTTGTGTGTGTGTGTGTGCATTTGGTTTTCATGTGTTATTTGTTTTATTTTATTTATTTATTTATTTTTCAAGAGAGAGGTAATCAATAATTCAACCTCACATACCCTCACCAGGTGTTGTGCTTCTATTGTTTCTTGCCCTCTGTTTGACATCTGCTGAATTTCTGGTAGTTTAGGGGGGGGGGGGGGGTAGAAAGAAAGAGAGAGCAGTGTACATGTATTTATCATGCCTCAGCCCCAAGGGCACCTAAAATGTTATTTAAAATTTAGAAAAAGCTTCTGGTTCTGAGAGCGGGAGGGGGGGGGGGGAGGATATTAGCCCGTTATAATAGAACATTTCAAATTGAGACTTGCTGTCATCAAAAGCTTTGATGATGTGCATGCAATATCTTTACTGTCTGCCATGAGATAAAAGGGATCTGGGGGTGTTTCATCAACTTAGTCAGCGCTGACAAGTTGTCGGTCTCTGACAATCACCATGGTAACAGTCAGTGACCAGAGCATCTCAGCCAATCAAAACCAAGGATTTTGCTGAAATTGTCAGTGGTGACTAAATTGATGAAACCCCCCCACCCCCCCCCCCCCCCCCCCGATCAGTTTGTCGGCAAGCCCTTTGAATGGTTGTGTTGCCATTTTTCTTCTAATTTGCAGTGCTTTTTGATAATGGAGCAACAGTACTTCTTGTAGCTCTGTGATATAATCATGATCCTGTCTACTTTGTGTAAGTCAGGAAGAAATGTTACATAATAGATATACACATCAGTTTAGTTTTGAGTAAAGCTTGCTCTGAAAACAGTCTCCTATGTGCAAAGTTTATTCTTGTTCATTTCACAAGCCCCACAACAATTTCAAATGTAGGCTTGCTGTATGATAGGTGAGGAGAAAGGGAGAAATAGAAAGAGATAGGAGGATCCATATCAGAGAGAGAGAGAAAGAGATGATGAGATGTATACTCCCTGCTCATAAATAATGAACTACATTTGTACCAACCCAGTGCTCCTCCTAACAACCACTTCCACTCCCCCAATACAGGACAAACACGCCAAAGAAGATGGGTGGTGTCGGGACCCTGAAGATACCTCTGCTCTCCGACATGACCGGGAAGATCGCCCGGGACTACGGCATCATGATTGAGAAGGAGGGCATCTCACTGCGGTAAGGAGGAGGAGGGGTGTGGTGGTGGTGGAGTGGTATGATTCAAGATCTATTGACAAATTGAAAGGATTTTAACCCACTGAGGACGGACTGATGTTGCTACAACACGCATTTCCCATAGACTTTAACGGGTGAAAGGGATGGTATAGTTTTGGTTGACACAGGGGTTCAGATTTTAACTCTTTGCAAGATGATTAGAAATCACATATGAAATATTAAAGAGCATACAATTCCAAGACAAATTCATAGGTCCCATTCATTGCACAGCTAGCATGGGTTGGTAAGATTAAGCACTTGAATAGACCCTCACTTCGGAGTCTCTTTTCTCAGTACACATTTTTTGTCTCGCCCACCGGAGGTGAAGGCGAGACTAAGGGATCCAAATGGCGTCCGTCCGTCGTCCGTCCGTCGTCCGTCCGTCGTCCGTCCGTCGTCCGTCCGTCGTCCGTTGTCCGTCCGTCGTCCGTCGTCCGTCACAAATGTTAAAGTTTACCTGCAAGACTCTCTTATGATGCATAACTTGGCAACTGTTACAGCAATGGCAGCCACACTTGGGTGATAGAAGCACTAGGGGTATCTTCATGTTATGGTGTTGTCAGAGGTCATGTGATGAGGTCAAAGGTCATTTGAGGTCATATATTAAAGGGTATGTGCAAGACCCTCTTTTCTATGTTAAAGTTTACCTGCAAGACTCTCTTTTGACAAATAACTTCACATAAGTTGCTTGGATTACAACCTAACTTGGGTCATAGATGCACTGGGGGTACCTTCATGTTATGGTGCCGTTGGAGGTCACAGGATAAGGTCAAAGGTCATTTGAGGTCATACGTTAAAGTTTACTTGCAAGACTCTCTTATCACTCGTAACTCAACACATGTTGCTACAATAGCAATCAAACTTGGGTGATGGATGCACTGGGGTACACTATGGTGCCGTAAGAGGTCACATGATAAGGTCAAAGGTCATTTGAGGTCATACGTTAAAGTTTACTTGCAAGACTCTCTTATCACACATAACTCAGCACACGTTGCTACAATGGCAATCAAACTTGGGTGATGGTAGATATCTCTTGGGAAGTTGAAGGTAACCACAAGGTCAAAGGTTACAGACAGGGGTCAACGAACTTTTAGGGCCCAATGTTAAGTTTTTAGGGTGCATTTCGTTTATGGCTCATAACTTTTGATCCCTTTGTCCGTTTGTGACCAAACTTGGATGGAACATGTCCCTTGGGGAGGTGAAGGTCGTCACAAGGTCAAAGGTCACAGACAGGGGTCAACAAACTTTTAGGGCCCAATGTTATGTTTTTAGGGAGCATTTTGATTGTGGCTCATAACTTTTGATCCCTATGTCCGTTTGTGACCAAACTTGGATGGTAGATGTCCCTTGGGGAGTTAAAGGTCATCACAAGGTCAAAGGTCACAGAAAGGGGTCAACAAATTTTTAGGGCCCAATGTTAAGTTTTTATGGCGCGTTTCGATTATGGCTCATTACTTTTGATCCCTTTGTCCGTTTGTGACCAAACTTGGATGGTAAATGTCCCTCAGGGAATTGAAGGTCACCACAAGGTCAAAGGTCACAGAAAGGGGTCAACAAATTTTTAGGGCCCAATGTTAAGTTTTTATGGCGCGTTTCGATTATGGCTCATTACTTTTGATCCCTTTGTCCGTTTGTGACCAAACTTGGATGGTAAATGTCCCTTAGGGTATTGAAGGTCACCACAAGGTCAAAGGTCATAAGCAGGTCAATTAACTTCTGGGAGTTATAAAAAAAATATTAATTCCTTGTACGCGAATGGGCGAGACACAATTTGGCGATTGCCTTGTTCCAGAGTATGTGCTTCCTTTTGAATATTTAAGATAGGTTAGGAGAGACCATTTGAATTGAGTTACATCATAGTAAAGCTTAAAGTCTGCTCTTTCAGAATCTGCCCTCAACTGAAAATCCATGTCAAGCGATTTTTTTTTTAGTTTTTTGATGCAGGGTCACATATTAGGTAATGCTGAATGTCTCCTTTTTTGGAGAGGGACGGGAGAAGGAGAGAAGAAAGGAAGGAGCAGTTGGGGGGGGGGGGGGAGTAGTTGACTTGCACTGTATCTGATCCTGTGTTTGAAAAAGAGCAAAACAAAACTGACATAAGTATGCATCCTGAATGTACAGCCCAGACCTTACGTATGACTTTATTAGAAAAAGTCTGGTAATGTCTGATAGTTTGAATGAATACGGCCCGAGTGAGGCATATACTTTGCCTCTTCAGTTGAAAAGAATCTGAGAGTCTAAGGCCCATTTTCACAAAGGTGGTTTAAGTCAAAACTATGGTTTTTATTGAGACTGTGAACTAAAACAAATTTGTGTGAAATAGGCATACCTTTCATATGCGAGCATAATTGCGGGGTTATTATTGAATATTTGTTGGCATACACAATCTTTCGTGCGCATTTACGCGGAAGAAATTTGCGTAAACTGTTAACTAAATTAAAACCACCTATGTGAATATGGGCCATACAGTGTGTGTGTGTGTTCTTTTTTATAAGGTTCTTTTTCCATGGAATTCAGAATGTTTAAAGTCCAGTGCAACGATACATCAATGTATTAAAATATCCTGTGCCGTTGAGTAAAAGTAGCCCAAGTTGAAAAGACCTTTTGTTATGTTTTCACTATTGGATCAGTGTTAATTTTGTATTTTTTCAGAGGCCTGTTCATCATCGACGGCAAGGGTGTGCTGCGCCAGATCACCATCAACGACCTCCCCGTGGGCCGGTCTGTGGACGAGGTTCTACGATTGGTCCAGGCCTTCCAGTTCACCGACGTGCACGGAGAAGGTAGGTGCATGCACTGTGATGTGTAATGATATACGTACTGTATTTTCGCATTGTTTAAATTTTCGCGCATTTCGTGCAACCAGAAACTAGTGCCAAAATAAAAGCACAAAAATATCTTTGCTTGCCATACAAGTTTTATGTTCTAGTACTTGATTCCACAGAATTAAGAGCATGCAAAACTCATCTATCCCTGGCGAGAATGAAAATTAGTCAAGCGAAAATATCCACTTCTACAGTACGTGTGTGTATGTGTGTGTCTGCGTGTGTGCATGCGTGTGTGTTTCTTGGGGGGGGGGGGGTATATGTGTAGTAATGCTTTCTCGAGCAAAATCAAAGTGGTTAAGGCCCGGAGATCCCCGTAGATGGCCCACACATGACAGTACCTAGCACGTATCTCGCCTGTAGTTGCCCGGAGGTGCGCGCGCAAATCCTATTTACTCGCAGCCATGTTAAAGCCCTGTCACACCTTTCCGGGCAAGCTACGCGGGCTTGTTGTGTGTGGGGATTTTCCAGCATGCAGGACAATTTCTGAGGGAGGACAAGGATTTGGGCGAGTTTTGCATGCGTCTTATCTGCTGGACGCGTGCTACTTAACCCATGTGACTGCGAGTATTCTGTGTGACCTGCGTGCCGGGCGCGTGGGGGCTGACAACTCCTTGAAGGAATTCCTCTGAAGAAATATTTATTTGGCAGAGGTCACAGAGAATGTCATTATCCTGGCAGCAGCCGACTCTCAACTTACCAGCAGAAAGGCAGTAACTGACCCTCAGCATGCACGCAATTTTGCGAAATAATGTTCAATCACTAGCTTTGTTTTACAGATGAAAGCTTCATCGTGAAATTATTTACATTATCAAGGTACTCCCAAAAAAAAAAAAAATAAATAAAATAAAATAAAACAAAAACAAAAGCAAAAACAAAAACTAAATGTGAAAAGATTGCGGAATATCTAATGCACATGCACATAGAATACACACACCAGTTTTATGTCGTGCAAAGAGCCCCATGTAATGTAAACAAATGCATTTCATCTATTTCCAAATCTTGTAATATTTGTTAGGGTTTATGCACCCTGGCCAGTATATCATTTACATCTAGCATCAGCTCATTCCTGTCATGAGCCGTGCATAGTGTACAAATTGCAAGTGATGTAACATGCGGGGAATAATGCCTTTACTTTTATGGACAAAGAAACAGACGTACTTTGGAGTTTAAAGTCTGAAATTAATACCGGTAACTCCTTATCTGTGTCCATTACAAGGCAACTTATCACAACTTCATCATCAATATCATCAATGCAAAGATTTTCAAATTTTCTGCAAATGCTTCTTGAAGACATCCTATTGGGGAAAACAGTTTGTGATGAATATAACATACAGAAAGTTAGCCACAGAGACATTCTACCAATCAGAATGAAATGTCAGAAACTACAGACAAAAATGTGCAAAAGTTGCTGAGCTAACTGTCACCCTGGTAGCAGTTACAAAGTTTCCAGTTAGATTTTCCCTGATGCATGTTTTTATTTTTTGTCGCCCTTACTGTACTTTTCGTCTATAATATGTCTTCATGTTCCCTCATTAGAGCTTAACGAATCCCTATTGTAGCCAGGGGCAGTAAATCAAGCCATATTTGTGCTCATTAGAGTATTTCTTAAAACTTGTTTTTTCTCCTCTTTTCTTGTTTTTTTTTTCCCTCTAAATTTTGACATCTTTAATGAACCTTTGTAGAAAGCACAAGAGATTGAGTGCACCAAGGATAATATGCTGAGGTTTAGTTACAAGTATGTACGTCTATTTTTTTTGTGGGGGGGGGGGGGTCACTACTGTTTGAGTTTTGTTATTTAACGATGATGACGTGTAATTTCTACATTTTACATCCTGTTGCTGTTCTCATTAGATGAATTATGTGCCTGGAGGTAGTCTAGCATGCACAAAGTTTTGCTTATGAAAGGAAAAGAAAATTTGTCGAGATGAAAAGATGAGCACTGATTTGGTTTGCTTTGCCTTTTCTTTACGAAGGAGAGGAGGTTGTGTCCTTCATTCATCGCAGATTTTTCTGTCTCGGCAATCAGCCGAAGTCCAGAAATTACAATGTGCCCGAAATGGCGTTGATTACTTTATAGCAGAGAGAGAGAGAGAGAGAGAGCGTGGCCGGTAATGGTCAGTGCAAAATCGGTACCCCACTCTCGTTAGGCAAAGGACAAGGGAATCTTGTCTTAATTGGCTAAGGCAGAGCTGATTTTCCAGCCAGGGCAATTTTTACTTTTCAAAAAGATTATCAGCAGAAGCTGTTTTGCTTCTTGTTGTTGCGTGTTGGAACAGAAGTGTTTTGCTGGACCAAAGTTGTTTTGTTCGTGCTGCACCTAACGATGGCGTGTATTCACACGTGATAATTGACTTTGATGTTCTGTTGCAAGATTCCTGTAACAAGGAAAGTAAGGTCACATCCATTTTTCATGAAAAGCCAAGTCTTGATAATTTCTCTCAAGACGGGATGTTTGTGAATAATCTTTGGAGTTCTGATTTTCCTTAAACAATTGGATTAAGTCCAATTATCAGTCATTAAAAAAGTCATTAAGGACCAGGCAACAGAAAAATGTAGAGAATCTATGCCAGCAACTAAAGTTTGCAAGTATAAGGATGAACATTATCTAACTTGTGTCAAACAAAATTTCAACATGAACCAGCTTAAATTGGTCAACATGTATCCGCTTCCGGGTGCATTAACTTCCCTAATACATTATCTTATTAAATTCTGTAACGGTCATCATGTGAAGAAGAACATTGTGTGTTTCAGTGAAACTGCTTTTGATTATATTTCAAGCTCCCTTGGACAAACCTTTGAAAACATACCAGCAAACAGATGCTGCTGAACTTTTTGAATAGTTAATGGTAATACAAAAAAAAACCCCAAAAACGAAAACAAAAAAATCTCTGTCGAGAGCAGAACATGTATGGAAGTAGAAACAGTAAAAACGTAATACAGATCGGGTAAAAACAACCATGGTCAAAACATGAGCCACGAGATATTGTGCAGGGGCTTGTATGTCTCTACCTCGGATAGATGCTTTAGGTGTTATGATTTTTTATTGTACATAATTACGAAAGGAGCTTAGCTTTTGATCTGGAAGCCAAGACAAATCACGTATTAGAATGGACTTTTATGCCACTATCCTCAAAATTGGGCTGGAGGCATCACGTTTTGCTGATTGTCCATCCGTGCATCTATCTATCCATCCATCCATCCTTGCCATTTCCAGATATTTTCTGTTGTCATCACTAGCAGCAATTGCAGTGACAAAAGATGGTTTTAAAAGTTTAAAAGTTTAAAATTACAATCTTTTTTTGAGATTGTCAGGTTTTGCCAGTGTGACCACAAACTTCTCTCAAAACTTCTCCGAAACTTCCCACTCAAACTAGGGATATTGCCCGGACCCCCGCCAATCTCCCTGATCTTTGGGCAGTGTAAACTTTAGCAACCGAAACTTCAAGAAATTTGTCACATGACCAGTCTACCATCTGTTTGCCGGTGGTGCCTCCGAAGCATGCGGTCATTGTGATATATGTGTATACATGCATTGTTTTGTCACAATCGCCAGCTTTCGGACAGTGCGCTCTTTCTTCTTTCTTGCGCAAGCGCTTCGGTGACCCAAACTTTGGGAATTATAAAGATTGAGAAGTTTGGCTACCTACAATGTGTGTGAACAAACGAGCAAACTTTGCAAAGACTTCACGATCTTCAACTTTACAATTTTTGCCAGTGTGACTGCGGCTATGGAAAGAGAAAGAATAAAGACTTGTATGGAATTAGAAAAACCATGGATGAATGAATACATATAAATGCTGTGCTTAGATTGTCTTGTGAGGTTTCTTGGTCCCTGATCATTGGGCTGATGAGGCCAGAAATTGGCTTATAAAGTAAAACATTGTTTCCAAATGGCTGCAGAAACGGTTGAGTTTTGCTTAAAATGGAGACATGTGCATAAGAAATGTGTGAGAGAATGCTGTAATTAAACAATTCAAGTTGAGTAACGTTGAAAATGTGAAATATTACCCAAAAAGGTACGCCGGAAGTATTGCAACCTCATAGTATACCCAGTCATGGTTTGTGCAAAGTTTTATTAAATATGTGAGACCATAGCAGTATCCATCATGTGAAAGTGTCGTGTTCTGTGGTGAACAATATCAAAAGCAAGCAGGAGCTTTCATTCTTATGTTGTCAGTTTTCATGTATTTACTCCTCATTACTTATCCAGGGCCCTGCAGCATAAAAAAGATGCAATCAAACATATGTCAGAAAATCAAGGGCAAGTCAGGTATCAACCAATCAGAATTGAGTATTCTGAGACTTGTGTTTGATTTTCTGACGGATGATTTATCTCACCTTAATGCAACAGATCCCAGGTTTTATAGATTCATGCTGTGATGCATTTCAAACGGTGAATAATGACAGGGTAGATTTTCCTGTGCATTATGGGATAAGGTTATGTGTGAGTATGCAATGTATCGCTCCAGACAGTATGTTATCATTTTCCCACACAAGATTTATGTTCCTTATCATGTTATTTGGCTGCCTCACATATTTTCTCGCTCACTTTTCCTTCTTTTCTCTCTCCAGTTTGTCCCGCTGGCTGGAAGCCGGGAGATGATACCATCAAACCAGGAGTGAAAGAGAGCAAAGAGTACTTTGGCAAGCAGTAGATCCAGCTGTCCCTCACCGCTTGGAAAACCTCCAGGCCTCCCCGTGCAAGAGCTCAATTGGTACAGCCCCTTTCTCGTGCATGCATGAGAACTTGGTGGTGAACTCCTTGGGAGCGCACCACTCTTTGCCACATGGGGGAGATAGAATGCTCCCCCCTTGTTTTCTACACACCTGGTATGTTTCTTGGTTGATATGGGATGGCCGTGTGATGTCTAGAAAGGGGGGTGCCAATAGCTCTTGACGGGGAGGTTTGTTGGTTAGGTTGTGACTTCTGGTGATTAGAAAGACATGTTCATAGAGCACAGCTGAATATTTTAGATAGAGGGAGAGAAAAAAAAATACTGTTTGTGGATTTTAAAAACATTTGCACCTTGGTACCTGGTTAATGTGAAACATTTGTTACAGTTTGTTAGCGCTACGTTGATCAGTACATAAAATGAATGTATGCTCAAATTTATGAAAGTATGATAATTCATGTTTTTGAAGTATGTATCACGTGGGTAAATATAAGTTTTGATTTTGTGTTGGGTGTTATGTTTCACTGAAAATTGTACCATATTCTCTCTTATAAGACTATGTGTCTGCCCCCTCAAGGTCATACATATAGTTTTGTGAAAGTGTTTTGTCTGTATATTTGATATCAATGTGCTTCAGAAGTACAACGCTACAATTTGAAAGCCTTATGTCAGATACTGCGATTTAATTACCCCACCAGTACGACTGTTACTTTGGCAAATGGCAATGTGAATATCAGGTACAATGACATTCTGCAAATATGTACCACTTGCTCCAATTATGCCGTTCTGATGTACCATTCTTTGTTGAGTCACCATAATAATTTTCTTGTTCAGTTTCCCACTGAAACTGTACAGAAAACTGTGAGTATGGATTTTCAAAAGACTGCTAGAGGGTCAGTCAATGTAACTCCTGTAGGATTCTACAAATGGGATTCATTATTTATTATCCTACATCACTTCTCTTGTACAGATGCTATGATCTTCCCTGCGTCTGTGGCCTGAAATAGAATACTCTAAAAGTAGAAATTTTTGCGATGTTGAAATTTTTTGCGCATTTCATGCAACCAGGAGGTAGCACAAAAATTAAAGCACACAAATATTGTTGCTTGTTATAGGTACCACTTTATCTATAGTGTCTTGATTTTGTGGAATTGAAAATACGCAAACTCATCTTACCTAGTCCAGCGCGAAAAATTACACGTGTGAAAATATCCACTTTTACAGTCCACCATTGAAGTAATGTCTTCCTGAATGACTTCAGGAAAGCTCTGGAGACCGGAAGCTTAACGAGATGATTAATTAATGCAGGAATACTTAACAAATATGGCAAGACTTGGGATATTTCTGTGCTGCAAACAGTGGTTCATGACAGCATTTATATGGGTATGGTTGCTGTATAACAAAACAACCTTCAAGTGCTAATTGTTTTTAATCTGTCCTGTCGAGTAATGAGAGAGTTTCATCATAAGTACTGACAGCAGAGCATATGGACCCTGAGATACCATGGTTTATATATATCTCCATTCCCATCTTGCTGTTTTATGTGTGTTGTATGTCACTTTTTTGTTTTTTGCCCAACAGTATTCAAATTATTTACAGCTACAGACTGTCTTGCTATGTTTGCTGGCAGTGAAGAAATGGTAGTGGCATTGTGTCACACCTTTACAAACATCTGCACAGCATAAACTTGACAGAGAACTCTATGTGTGTAGGTAGAGTTTCATGGATGTCACTGGATTCTTATTTCATTGCTAGGCGACGTATATGTTCAGATTGTAATGATTGTAATGCCATTTTGCCCATTTCTAACGTGTAGAATTCAGTTCCTGACAACATCTCATGAGTTTGAGATGTCAGTTGGTGTTGTGATTGGGACAGTAGGAGAGATTCTCATTACTACAACATTTTGGTGCAATGTCATGCCCAAAATACTCTTGCTAGAGAAGACCATGTGTGAAGCTCTCACAAGATATTAAAGGGGTTTTATTCAGACCTGTGTATGAGAGGCAAGCACCAACAGACCTATGCCATTGATGCTCACTGTTTGAAGACTTGCTAATTACTAGTGTGAATGGTATATATACCCCGTGAAACAAAGTTGGCATCGTTTCTGGAATTGCATTACACCTCTGCGGTGTAAAACATTGCTGTTTGTAAAAAAAAGTGTGTTGATGGCGATGGCGTATGTGTGCATGTGGCCACTCATTTATATCTACGCTAACCAAACATAGATTGAACCCTCCCCCCTCAAAAAAAAAAAGTGGATTAGTTATATTTCTGTATTGTGTGTGCATGTTGTTCCTTGGTTTATCATGATTTTGCTCTGTTGTATAATTATTTAGCTGATGTTTGCACTGTTAACCAAACCACGAGCTGCATCATTTGAGTGGTGGCATACTGTTGTTGTTGTTTTGTTTTTTGCAACTGCCCCTCATTGTTGCTAGCGGCAACCGTACTGCATACTAGTGTCAGTGGTATTTTGAAGTAAACAATCCTAAGAGGATTGAAGAGGAAACCACCCATCCTCAGAGAAGCCAATAGCTTACCCAGAAATGATGCGACCCACTTCAATCCCGAAATGGATCTCTTAATGACGGGACTTGAAAATACATCCCACTTCAACCTCGTGCTTGAAATATTAAATGTGTTAGACCATTGTACATGGAGCTAGTTGTGTCGCTCTTGTCTTTTCTTACCTTATTTTGGATCATGGCAAATGAGTGAATTGTGTTGGGTGGGAGGAGGATGTGTTCGAGAATGTCATTGGTACAGAATGGTCCGTGTTTGATTTGTGAAGATCAAAAAAAGGCACATATATAGTGGTGAAAGAGAGCAAATCACCTAACTGTCTTAAAAGATTGATTTCTTATATTACAGAATGCGAGAAATCAAGAGAGAAAAAACAAATATGCCTGAAAAGACTGGAAACAACTAGGCTTGGAAAGAATGTGTGAGAGGGAGAACAAAATGTACATTTCATGTTGAAATCTGAATGTGAGATGCATACATGCCCCATGTATGAGTACATCTCAGTGGAAGGAATATTACAGAACTTTCATTTTTTTCTTCTTTTTTTTTGACGTGTGTTTAGAATGCTCCACGAAGCCGAATCCCCAATGAAGACACTACCCAATATGACCTCGGGGGTGATAAATCATTCTAGTGTCGACTTGCAACCTTGCGAGCCGATCGGAACAGATGGTGCACATCACACCTCTAGGTCACATGACGGCACTTTGGCCAATCACAGACTGCCTTGATTGAACGATATGAATCTCCTCTCATAATAGTTTGTCATTCAGTGTTGTGAGAATGGGAGACTACATAAAAGGTCATATGTCTACCATGTTCGAAGGAAACATTTGAGTAGGTAAATCATGTTTCAGCTGGCCAGTGGGTGACACACATGTTAAACCCAAGTATTTATGATTCCACTGGCCTACATCAGGTTCCAAATTATACAATTGTCTTCCTATTTGTACTACTGAAAGTAGATGAATTGTAAATTAATTTGCATGTCAGACATATAAGAATCTTGATGTACTGGGTACTCCCTCTGACCTTATAGATTCATCTATCACAGTTAACTGTGACCCAAATAATAATGATAAATATCATTTATAAAGCGCTTATAGTTTCTAAGCGCTAAGCATCTCGTGAATGGAGAAAAAATTAGGAAAGAGAAATTCAATCATGAAGTAAATAGTAAGATAAAACCAAATACAGAATGCATATTACACACATTGTAAATTATAAATTGTGGTTATCATACTCGCAAAAAGCCATTTACGAAAGTATGAAATCGGGGGATAAAATGAGAGAAAAGTCAGAGCGACAGAAAGGTGCAGCCATGAGGGAATTAGGGTGCCACCACATTTTATAGTGTGGTTACCATGCAACTCCACTTTTGATTTCAGGTATCTGAGCCAGAATTTTAGAAAACTTGCATGTGCCTGTCGATACTTCTTACCACCTGCATAGTACATGTACAAGAAAACTGAAAATAAAAGAACCACATGCAAGCACACACACACATACATATTCAGATGCAATGGTTGTCGGTGTTCACTATGCAACATACATGTATTGCCATTATGTACAAGACTACCAAAGGATTGGTATGGAACTCATTGCGAGAGAGCATTTCCAAATTAATTTTGGAGAGGTGAATTTGATTCGTGGTACCAAAACACATGCCCAGAGGTAGAGTCACTGTTCCACTCATCAAGCTCCGTTCCAAAACACTGAGTTTTCATGAATCTTTTAACACGAACACAGTGATACTGATCTGAGATATTCGCATCACCAAGGCTACATACATTTCACACTCCAAAATCAGGGAGGTTCCAAGAGAGCCATACTAGAGATCCTTAGGTGTTACATATGTGAAAATAGGCCATGATGACTCCCAAAATCAGGGTGTTAACCGGAGGGCCAAACCCCAAAAAGTCGCTTACTTAACGAGTGAGTTGCACTCTCTCTACAAACTAAGTAGACCATGCTTATTTTCAAGTTTTTATTGTAACAAACAACATTCCACTGGTCTACCTCAAAAAATTTGTTGCGAAAGCCTCCAAATCCAAGATGGCGTCCAAGATGGCCGCCATATTTACTGAATTTGTTATTTGAAAGATAGAATTTGATTGAAAGATCAGATTTCAACAAATGTGATGTCATATGAAAGAGAATAAAATTTTCTACAAGTTGATACCATTTTTGTGGGTTATTGTGATAAGTGGATTGAGATTTTAAGGAAAAAACACTCATTTTTTGATATTTTTCTGAAAAAAGGAAAATCATGAAAATGCTTGATTCAGCATAAATCAGAGAAAGACTGAAGGATTATCTTGAAACGTTTAAAGAATTTTGTTTGACATATAATTAATATTTGGAGAAAATTAGGGGTCAGTACCATTTTTGGTTCAGGAGTTATAATGTCTCAAACTTGAAAACTCACTATGTAAAAATGGCCACTTTAGTTGTGACAATACCTTGTTGGTCGTAAAAAGAGCCTGCGCGCGCCAAGACTACTACACGCACCACTGACACTGGCGCTTGTAGCAGTGCCAGTGGTGCGTGTAGTAGTCTTGGCAAACGCAGACATTTTCTTTGACAAACAAGGGTTTGTGCCTGCAAACTAACTTTTCATACCAAGTGGTAGCTCAGGTGACGCTGATTGCTATTATTTCAAAGTAGATTGTTCTGAAGCAGATGAGATGAAGCAAAAATATCTTTCAAATAGAGGTAGAAGCTTGAAACAACCTTGCTATAGAAAGTTTAAAACAAAATCTGGATCAATCACTCAAAAAATTCAAGATTGCAGGCCATCAAAGCTGACATAGTGTATTGCGACAAAGTAAATGTATCATTTCAATTTTGATACAATTTTGTCTGTTTTGCTGTCTATTTATATGGTTTTTATATATTCTGAACATTTTAATGCTATTTCAAACCATCTTAGGTTTTTATGGAGACGTTTTCTTTTTCAGAATGCACCATGAATATTTCTCTAAAAAGTAAAAAAAAAATTAGATTAAAAATGTTTATGAAAACCATGCAGAAATTAACATCTTTCCCATGTAATCGATATTTTGGAGAAAATTAGAGGTCAGTATTGTATTTGGTTCAGGAGTTATAATGTCTCAAACTTCAAATCCCATTTTACATAATATGCATTTACACGCATCTGTTCCCAAAGACATCACAGAGGGTCAAATCCAAGATCGTACTTACTTTTCGAGTTCCACTCTCTCTATAAACAAGACAATACATAATATTAAGCATACTAAGCAATGTTCCGTATGTTCACCTCAATAGATTTGTTGCAAAAACCTCCAAAGTACAGATGCGGTCCAATAGGGCCGCCATTTTTATTGAAGTTAACATTTCAAACATAAAATTTGATAGAGACATTGGATTGCAACACATTTGATGTCATATGGTCATCATTCTGGTCTTATCTTCTATCCGTTCTCCGTTTCTTTTTCACAAACACTGATTACTCGGGGCTTACAGCCAAACAAGCTAGCTTTCATGTAGGTCCCGTCATACTTCTCTTTGATCAACCCCATTTCGATTTCGATTTTGACCAGTTATCATTACATGTGTTTACTGTGTTGTCACCATGTATATTGTTTGTTTTCTGCACATTGTTCACAAGGTAAAAGAACTTGTCTGGTTTCTGTTGTAATGTTCATAAATGAGAAGTATGAAAATAAAATGAATTGAATTGAATTGAATATGAAGGAGAGTAAAACTTCCTAAAAGTTGATACCACTTTAGCTGTGTATTGTGATAATTTTTTTTTTTTTTTTGGGGGGGGGGGATCCATATTTTTATATTGTTTTGAAAAAAGGAAGAAATGTGAAAATGCATGATTTAGTATTTATCAAAGAAGAACTGAAGATTATTTTGAAACCTGCGATTGAGATTGAGATTTACTGAGATTGAGACATAATTCATATTTCTGGAATTACAGGCAATATCATACACTATTGACAAGTTAACGTCTAAAACTTGAAAAAATACATTTATGCATTATAAATTTTGCATACAATGTGTTTACATGGTCACATGTAATACTGTAACGGTCTAGTGACTTGCAAGTACCTGCAAACTAACTTTTCATGCAAAGTGGTAGGTGACGCTGATCGCTATTACTGTAGCATTTCATCATAGTGGATTGTTCTGTGGCAGATAAAATTGAACAGAAAGTATTTTCCAAAAAGAGATAGGAGCTTGGAATTTGGCACAAATTTTGCCAATGTGTAATATTTAGCGATAAAAATAGTATCCACACAAAATTCAAGATGGCGGTAATTAATCGAGGTTGTCGTTCAAGGCATTATTTACCATTAGTGCACGTAAAACGAAAACCCAGCTTTACTTAATTCCTCAAACTAGTTCTAAACTGTGAGTTAGGGATAGAGCAACTAATGTACAAACTGAAATCAGTATAATTAATGCTAAATATTGTTAGATATACTAAATAGATCTGATAAGAATGTTGTTTTTTTATATACTAAATTGTCAACAGTTATGGCTATGGTTTCTTGAAAAGCAATGGTGATATCTCTGTATGTTTTAGGCTTTATTATAATTTTTTTACATGGTAGAATGTTTTGTAATACAACTAACCTGCACATATAAATCGAATGTGATATCTCTCCCAATGGTAGAATACCTTTAGTGTGTTGCGTCAAAGTTAAATCTCAACTTATAACTTATAATTTGATATATTTTTGTTAATCTTCTTATATTGCTGTCTATTACATGTTCCTATACATCCGAACGATATTATGCTAGTGTAAACCATATTGAGGGTCTTTTTTTTTGGGGGGGGGGTGGAGCTCATTCCAGTGTTAGGGTAAGGCCCAATCTTTGATAAAAAAGAAATGCTTCTGTATCAAAGATATGCTTTTTTGCTTGTATGTTACTCTGCTGTTGTAGAAACGCCTGAATGATGATGGTATATCTGTAATAATGTCTGATCCGTAGATGTCCTTGAAAGCCCTTCTGATCCGACCCCCCCCCCCCACAAAAAAAAAAATCCGACATGGCGGCAATTTCTCAACTTTGTTGTGCGAAATGTGTTGTGCGAAATTACTTTTCAGTATATTGTTCGAATAAAATTGTCCAAATTGATTATTCGTGCTGTATATTCACATTTACAAATAAGCATGCTATTTTTCTTACATTGTTTTTAGGCTGATTTCATGTGGGTTATAGTGTCACAATTGATCTGAGCTTATGCCATTGGTAGATGGCATAAGCTTTCCCATATTAGATATCAGGATCACTCGAGAGTGAAAATGTTCATTTTCATTCATTTTAGAGTAACCTCGGGGATCACTCGAAGAGTGACAAGTGATCCCTAAGGCAGGGCTTGACACTAACGGTGGTCCGGTGGCCCGGGGCCACCAAAAACGCACGTCGGGCCACCAAAATGTCAGAAATGAAGAACATAGGTGGCGTGATCGGGCCACCAAAAAAGATCGGATATTTGCCTTTGGGCCACCAAAAATAAAAGTTAGTGTGGAGCCCTGCCTATTAAGGTCACTCTAAAATGAGTCTAAAAAAAGTCACTCCAATTTCACTCTAAATTCACCGTTTTCTTGTTATTCACTCCTCACATCAAAAGCAAAAACTTCCACTCGATTTGGTTGTTTTTTTCTTTTTCGGAGAGTAGAATATCACTGGTTCTAAAAATGTGTCCATAAAAATCTAAGACGGTTTAAGATAGCACAACAGACAAAATTGTATCAAAAACGAAATAATACATTTACTTGGCGCAATTTTATGCACTATGTCAGCTTTGATGGCCTGCAATCTTGAATTTTTTGAGTGATTGATCCAGATTTTGTTTTAAACTTTCTATAGCAAGATTGTTTCAAGCTTCTACCTCTATTTGAAAGATATTTTTGCTTCATCTCATCTGCTTCAGAACAATCTACTTTGAAATAATAGCAACCAGCGTCACCTGAGCTACCACTTGGTATGAACAGTTAGTTTGCAGGCACAAACCCTTGTTTGTCAAAGAAAATGTCTGCGTTTGCCAAGACTACTACACGCACCACTGGCACTGCTACAAGCGCCAGTGTCAGTGGTGCGTGTAGTAGTCTTGGCGCGCGCAGGCTCTTTTTACGACCAACAAGGTATTGTCACAACTAAAGTGGCCATTTTTACATAGTGAGTTTTCAAGTTTGAGACATTATAACTCCTGAACCAAAAATGGTACTGACCCCTAATTTTCTCCAAATATTAATTATATGTCAAACAAAATTCTTTAAACGTTTCAAGATAATCTTTCAGTCTTTCTCTGATTTATGCTGAATCAAGCATTTTCATGATTTTCCTTTTTTCAGAAAAATATCAAAAAATGAGTGTTTTTTCCTTAAAATCTCAATCCACTTATCACAATAACCCACAAAAATGGTATCAACTTGTAGAAAATTTTATTCTCTTTCATATGACATCACATTTGTTGAAATCTGATCTTTCAATCAAATTCTATCTTTCAAATAACAAATTCAGTAAATATGGCGGCCATCTTGGACGCCATCTTGGATTTGGAGGCTTTCGCAACAATTTTTTTGAGGTAGACCAGTGGAATGTTGTTTGTTACAATAAAAACTTGAAAATAAGCATGGTCTATTTAGTTTGTAGAGAGAGTGCAACTCGACCTCTGTTTTTAGCTTTTGGCCCCCCGGTTATGTCTTTTAATTGTATTCTCATGTCAAGACATGTCAAAGTAGAAGACTTCCAGGGAGAATTATACGGAATCTGGGAGACATGGCAGCCCTGCAGTAATTGAAATAAAAAAAATAATAAAAATGCCCACACACACACATTATACACATCCACATTATTTTGACCTGTGTTTGCGTGATGTCAATATGCAAATGATGCACAGGACGGAGTGGATCGATGAGAATTGAATGCGCGAGTTTAACTTTGGAACTGTTTAAACCCACAAGAGCAGCGAGTGGGTTTCAGACTGTTTCCAAAGTAAAACTCTTAAGAGCATTCATTTCTCACTGATCCACGCAATAGGCCTGCACATCATTTGTTTTATAAAACGGGCCCGTAAATCCATGAAATTCAACCTTTTCCCCATCATGCGTCTGATAAACATATAACACTATACAAGGCTTGACGCATGCGTTAGGATTTTACTGGATGCATGGCTCACTGTGGATCAGTAAAAATCAATGCATGATGATTGACCAATCAGATTGCAGAGATTCTAAAGCCCATTTTATATAAAATGGGCTTTAGAATCTCTGCAATCTGATTGGTCAATCATCATATATTGATTTTTACCTTGAGCCATATGCCTCTCGTAAAATCCGAACCCATGGCTCAAGCCTTGTATGGTATGGTAGGTGTACCAGACGCATGATGGGGAAAAAGGTTGAATTTCATTAATTGACGGGACCATTTAATAAAACAAATGATGCACCGGCCTATTTTGTGGATCAGTGAGAAATGGATGCTCTTGTTTAACTTTTGTAAACAATCTAAAACCCACTCACTGTGCTCGTGGGTTTAAACAGTTCCAAAAAGTTAAACTCTCGCATTCAATTCTCACCGATCCTGTTTATCATTTGTATACGGTACTGATGTGTCGCTTACTTTTACAGGATGCCTCCTGCAAAATAAATGAGACTTGGCAGCTCTGGATTAAATATATATGATAAGACAAAAACACACGGTGACACCTCATAACAAACAAAACAAAACAAACAGGACAACGCAGTGCCATAATTCTGTCGCTCATAGCGTCTTTCATTTATTTGATCATTTTTCAGCCAACTAGATTGTAAAACTACAATGTAAATGAACAGGTAGATGTATCACACATTTAAGAAAGGTAAATGCAATAAAGTACAAATGCATGTTAGATATATGTCAATCTTCATTGAAAGCGTGAATGTTCTTTGGCTGGTTGATACTGAGACGGACAAATGGAAGTACTACGGCAACCCTGATCTATGCCCCCCCAATTATGGAGGCCTAGGTATTCATACAAATGAGCGGTGGTGAGTTTTCATATTGTTTTCTTTTTAATGGACAGAGAAGTGTGGGGAAACTTGAGAGGACAACGAATGTAAAAAATGCTTGATGTACTCAGTGCAAAGCCTGTGGCACACAAGCTTACTGGAATCCCTTTATAGTCAAATAAAACAAACTTCTTGCTCAGACACGTGCAAACTTCAATACATGTAGTACCATTGAGTACAAGTGCTACTAACATTTCTGTTCGAACATAAAGTGCAGTCTAATAGTTGTGTATCAACAGAAAAGCGAACCTGCTCAGTAAATACACAAGTGGTTTTAAGGCTAACTGCTGGGTTTGGGTTATTTGGTTATCCTGGATCCAAACTGTCATATCGATAAACAACCACCACAACAACAAAATATGTGTATAAAGCTGGAATGTGCCACCAAATGAGCTATACAAGGAAGTACTATGATTTGAAAAAGTCAGAAAATGGGATAGTTTAGACTGGGGAATAAAGGTAGATGAAGGAATAACCAACTAATGGAGGCATTAAAGCTGAGATTTCAGATGTACTGCTTGGCAGAATTTGAATGTTCTCTACCTCTTTTCCTTCCAAAATATAATGTCTCTATCTTTTACAAATATTGCAAGAAAAGTTTCAGCAAAGAGGAATATCATACAAAACTAAACCACTAGTCCTAAAGTTCACACAAAGATGGAATATACAAGAGGCACATCAAACAATGTATATCAAACAGTGACATATGTTACATGATCATCAGTGTATATATCACCAAACAGTAACATAATATGTTACACGATCATAGGTGAGAGGAACCAGAGAGAAAAAAAAAATCCGTCATGTTACACTCCAAGAACAGCTGAAAGTTTGCGCAGCAGCCCATCTTTTCAAAAGCCACGTACAGTGCAATATTCCTAACTACAGACTCAAGGTGTTGGAAGTGAGGATGCATATTTTGCATTCATATGAAAAACAGCTGTTATGATCAATAAACTTGACACCTACATGTACATTTAGAATCAGTGGATACTACATACACGTGTACATGTGGAATACAAACCTACATAAATAACTGCATACATATTGCTCTGTTCCCATAAAATGTAACATTTCTTATACAGTTGGTAACAAGTATTAAACCTATATTTTCTAGTTTTAGTTGACAATACATATACTAGGTGTGCAATCACACCAATAACTGACAAGCTGTCTTGGATTGCAAAATAGAATGGTAACATAAACTTCCCAATCTGCTTTACACAGCAAAGGTGAGAAAAGCTTACGTCATACACATTTTACATTGTACACGAGTAGAAATAGAGCCTGTTAAATATGGGCGCTGTTTTTTCATGAACATCAGAAATGGGTGCAGCTGTTCACAATGACAATGTACTGCATCTCTCATGTACATGCAACAGGGACATTGTGTATTTAAAGCAAAAAATATCATGCAATTATGTGATTTCGTGAGCTAGTAATGTTACCACTGATGACTTCAGCTACTGCAAGAATACTAGAAAAAATATTTGAATCTCAGGGAAGAAATTTGTCCTGAAATGCAGTAGGGGTCAACTTCTTTCCCTCACACACAAACAAATTAAGGATGATTATTGTCAGCGTTCCGTACTTATTTGTTCAAAATATAGTCTATACAGCAGTCAAAAGAGATTGATATTCCTGTGTGCGACTGGCCACAATCAACAATTGATGTCTATACAATGATTATAAAAAACATAAATGGTTAATATACTCTCTTATTACACTGATTGCATATCTATACAGGTTCATCATATCATATATAGAAATATATCATTGATTCAAGAATATGCTGCGTACATGTTTTTGAATGCCATCACTGCACCTCTTTGCGTATACGTACATGTACATGTATATCTCACACTACAAAATATGGTGGGACAAAAAATAGCACAATCTGAATACTTGCCTGTGGGCGTGGAAATGTTGCAATCTTACACTATTTTCCACAATAACACTGTGCTACTTGTGACACCACTTTAAGGCAATTAATTCGTGTGTCAGATAAAAGTGGAAGTGAAGACCCTCAAAAGTGATTGAAGCTTGCCATTTGGACTTATTCATTGGTCCACATCCATATTCAATCTCAATCACACTCTCAAATATTCAAGGCAAAAGTGCATCAGCTTCCATATTTGGCACCCTCACTTGTGCGCAAGTAAACTTTCCGTAATCACGCCGTTGCTGCAAAAGGTGCTGTCACTTTCAAAATCCAAGTTTCATATCTATACACATTCATCTGTCAGAATTTTCAATACTACTAATTGTTATACATAGAAATTTGGTGCAGTGTACTGTACACGGCATATAGGAAGTTTAATATTATTCATGAATTGGGACTTCCCAACGATTTCACGCGTGGTTAAATTTGCGATCTTGGAGTACAGGAATGGATGGAGAAGTGTAGGCGTGCGTGTCACATTCATGTCGTGGATCACAATTAATATTTTTGTGTTTTGTAAAATTTGTGAATTGCACCCTACTCGCAAATCTTGCACAAAAAAACAAACAAACAACCTGCAAAACATATGCCATATACAGTAATTAACCAATTACTTGCTTGCTTGTATTAAATGACTGCTAGAAATAATCAAAAGTAAAATTGTCTTGGATTTTATTTTGGTTAAATAAAACTGACAAGGAAGCACTTTCTGTGATTGAACTTGGTCTGAAGGTCTGGAGGGCAAAAAGGTGTTAATGGAGAAATTGGACGGTATCAAGCAATGGTATGACTGCAGTGTTTAGAGAGCTTCACAAACTCACATCATCCACTTGGACCTTGCGACTTCAGCTCTTCGAGGTCTTGCTGTGTTTCTGCCTGCGACTGCTGAAGATCTGCCTTGATCTTGGACCTCAATTCCATCAGTTCTTGAGAAGCTGATCCTGCCCTGGAGCTTGGCTCCGTTGCAGTCAGGTCCGGACGCTTCTCCTCGGGGGCGAAATCTCCGGAGTTGACGCTGCCCTCTCTGGAGCCCGGATGGGCGGGGTCGCGGGGAGTGGAGCTGGGCGAGGTGTAAGGCACAAACGGTTCAGGGATCTCATCGGAGAACTTCACCGTTCGCTTCTTTCCGGCCGATCGCGGAGGCGTGATCCCCTGAGCATCCAGACCATCGTCTTTGTTGATGATTATTTCTCTGGACGGAGTGGGAGAGCCGCTGGCAGCGGTGGGAACTTTTTCTTCTATATTTTCAGGCATATCTGTGATATTACTGTGGTCTCCACTCTCAGTGACCTGCTCAGCAGCTGTCCTGTGGCCACTGGCAGAGGTCTCTGGCTTGCTGTCATTCCCAGAAGTGTCCTTCCAGTCATCCTCATCAAACGATGTCCTCCTGAAGGAAGACGTCGAGGACAGGGGGTCCATGTCGGAAAGAGAGTTTCTATCTGACTCGGAAGGAGTCATTGGCGCAGTTGGGATGTTGATGACAGAGTGGTCTGTGGACACATGGGACATTGCAGACAGAGCGGCAGACATGGCTCGCTTGGCCTCCTCAGAGCAAGTGCACTTGGTACCGTCCTCGTGGTAATGGTCAGGTTTCTGGTGAGGATCACCGCGGTGGACATTCATGCTGTCAACAGATACCACATCGTCGGTGCTGATGATTGACGGCTCAGGCCTGTAGCGCATGTCGCCGCTGCCGTGCCGGGGCTGGTTGGACTCACCCATGGCCATCAGCCCTGCGCTGCTCTCACGGGACCTGGCATCGCCTGGTCTGAGGATCTGCTGGGAAAACTTGATGTACTCCTGGTCCCCTTCCTGAGGCCCCTGGCTAATGCTGGATACCTTGGAGCGAGGGAGATGGCCAGGTTTGATCAGGTTTGGTCTGGGACTGTGGGCATTGTGGGGCGTCACCGGCTGATCAAAAGAATACCTCTTTCTGCTTGAAGCACTGGATAGTGCCCGTCGAGAGCTGGCCGACTGCGCCCCTAACCGCTTGAGGTCATTCTCACGAGGCTGGATGCGCTGGGATCCAGCCGACCTTGCCATCGTCCTTGGGGGAGCAGACAGGGCCGGGTCCATTGACTGAGCGTGTCTCGTGCTGGGGATGGCGCTTGCAACCTGCCTCACGTGAGGACGGGATTTCTCTGGTGGCGAACCGTGAATTGCAAAGTCGTGCATAGATGCCTGCAGCGACCTCATCGTTGGCGGTTTCTCAACCGTGAGTCCCGACCTTTCGCTCTCCCTACCGATACTATACATGGAATTCTCCTGCATGTCTTCCAGCTTACGCCTAGGACTAGGGTGGGTGTATCCTTCCCTTCCTTCTGTGATGACCTCATCCAACAGGTCATCATCCTCATTTTCCCCATCCTCCTCCTCATCCTCCTCCTCCACGTTTACCGACTTGATCCGTTCCTGCAGGAGGTTCTCATAATCCTCGTCGGTCAGTTCTCTGGAATTGCCCTCGGCTCGGTTGATCTGTGGCAAACAAGGCATGAGATTACAAGACTTCTGTCAGTGGAAATGACATTTGTTATGAAAAATTACACAACTCAGTCAATTAAAATAATTTTTGAAGGTTTGAGAGAGATAACACATAATGATTACGTTTCAAGTTCAGTGATGTTTCCATCAGCATGACCCATTTAATAATTGCCTTAAAAACAGTTGTGCATACACTTTTAAATGATTGTAATAATAAGCACTGCAGGTCACAAATTTACAAATTCAATGTGAATGAGTTTCTCGCAATCGGTGGTTAGTGTTATGTGCAACACATCTGAAATTACAGAGTAAGAATGCCCCTGTGAAATCTGAACATAACTCCTAACTTTTCTTAATGTTTTCAAAGTGTGGCATACAAAATGAACAACAAGTCAGTTTGTCTGAATATACCTCTGCATACTCTTTATCTCTCCATAACACCTACACAAGAAAACGTTTCATATCCAAAGGTGCCTCTTACATAGGAAACATTCCTTCGTACCTGGTCCACAGTGACACGTGTTATTCGATTGTTGAGACTCTCAGCACCATCTATTCCAATCTTTCTTCTGCTCTGCTGGTTGATGCGGTATCTGCCCAATTTGACGCTGCTCTGCGGTCTGGACCCATCTCTGACCAGCGGATGGAACACAACAGGATGGCGCTCAGAGAGATCCTGAATGTACCATAAAAAGACACAATTACACACTTGGGTGTCAAATTCGAGTCAGATGTATGGAGGAAATATTGATACTTTCACTGACTTTCTTTATAATCAGATACCCTTAGCACATCGCTATTTGAAGATATGCATTTTCTATACCAACATCAGTATCAATTTGCTTTGCATTCAATATCACACAGGAATAAACAGACAAGGAGGAATGATGACATATCATATGGAGCAGTATGTGCTCTTCACAGAGCAGAAACAACCTCTAAAATGTATCTCTACTCTACACTGAAAGTAGCTTTAATCATAAGAGTAGAATACAAAACAAACAGAATAGCAATTTCAATTAAATCAAACAAAAACAAAAAACATGTTTGTTTTTTCTTCTTCTTTTTTAAGTTACAAAAGATTCCCAACTCAGCCAGCCGTTTGTCCACCAAAGTTTCAAAAGTGTTGTATTTGTGGCCGCTGATGTCAGCAGTGTTAGTCCCCCCACCCAAGTCATGGTTGCTAGGTTATTTAACACAACACAATACCTTGATCAAAAGGACAGAAGTTTTTGCTTTTTATCTAATTTCATGAAATAAATTTACAGATAATTTGTGTGTAGGTCATTGGGAGACTTGTGATGCAATAAAATTATCTCATCTCATTTACATATATGTTGGCAACTATTGTTCCCACTTGAACATCGCATGATCGTTTGTGCTTTAATTTGCAATTATGAACACAGATTGGCATTTCACTTTCTTATGGTTAATTGAGAGTGGAGTTCTCACCAATTTAGGAGGCGGACTGCAGGGCTCCCTCAGACCCAAGACCTTGACGTTGGGCTTGTCAATCTGCTCCGTCCACGAGAGGGGAATGAGGTCTTCGGCCTGCTTCTGCCGAACCTTGCCCTCCGTCTCCTTCTCCAGGGGTACGACGGCGGGTGCCTTGGCCCGAGCCTCCCGGAATATGTCCTCGATGGAATCCTTCTTGGGTGGGCTGCTCTTTTTCCTTCGTAAGATTGGCAGAGTGAAAGCACTATTAGCGTGATACCTCTGGTTTGACTATGAGTTATGGGGATCTTATCAAGAGTAGACTTGGCAAATGAGCTTTCTTTTTCACTTCTGAATTATACTGTAAACAATAGAAAACAAACATAAACAATAATGTGAAGATGTTGATGAAAATGTGTTTGAAACTGCACGAAAAGGATCCTACATTTTCAACACCTTGATGAACATACACAGCATTTCCTGTTTAATAATAAAAGAACATAAAGTATTTCAAATGACAACTATTAAGAAATGAACTTCATATTTTTCGCTTCCTATTTTTTTCTTCTCCTTCTTCTTCCTTTTATAATAGCATCTGCAGGAGAAAGGCGAATTCATAATAATTTATAGCAAGTGGATGAAAAGCAGTGTGATCTATCCTGAGCAGACATGTAGTTTCTTCCAATTTCCTCAAGAAATTTCACATCAGGTTCTTTCAACGGCATTCAACAGGAGGAAAAAAACAAGTGGTCACTTAAATCTTTATGCTATCTGAAAGACAAATGGCACCCTAATAAGAAGGAAGACCCCGTTTACAGTGCAGGGCTGGGCCGAGCCGCGGCCGAGCCCAGCCTCAATTGCGAGGCCGGGCCCCGCAATTTTGTCCGTTTACACTGCTGGGCTCGGCCGCGCTTTTGATTCAAACCTTTCAATATGTTGTCGTAGTGGCGCTCTGCTTGTAAACAATGCAATTTGGTATTGTCTGGTTTTCAGACCCTTTGCCAAATGAATTCCGTGGCGACGAAGTCGCCGTTCGGACAAAGGCCTTTGCCGAAGGAAAAATCCTTTGCAGGACAAAACCACCTTAAACTATACTAGTTTTCGACGTTGAGGGGGTTAATATCTTGAACAGCGAAATAGTACAGGCAGAGGGTTTGGAAGCCAGACTAAAATTGGCCGCGCATTTGGCCCAGTTTACGTTTACACTGAGAAAAGGCCGGGCTCGGCCGCGGCCGAGACCACCTCCAGAGTGAGGCCAATTTTGGCCTCGCATTTGGCCTTTTGCGCGTTTACACTGAAGCGGGGCTGGGCCGAGCCGCGGCCAAGCCTCGCACTGTAAACGGGGTCGAATACACGGCTAGATGAATGTAAAGATTATGAGAGATCTCTTAGCAATGCATAACCTATCTGCAACACAAGATGGCGCTAGACACTGCAAGTAAACGGGTCTGTTACATTACAGAGCACCTCTGTCTGAGCTTTCAATCCTGTGAACAGCCTGGCTTACATATGTTGGCTTAGCCTTTCCATGAATGCGTCCCGCATTTTCAGAGGACATGCTGAATGCCTGCTAATGGCAAGAACTTCCAATTGTCCGGCATACAGTGTAACTATATACAAGCAATGAGTTAAAATTGGCAGTTATACTCAGCCAATTTCTTTTGGGGACCTGCAGCAATGCTTTGCCACTACACCAACAAGGAAACAGGTGATGACAATACAAACAAACAGACAAACAAACACACACACATACACAAACAGACACACAGACAGACACAGAAATGAAACTTACTCTTCTGGATCATTTTTCCACTTCTTGACCTTGAGGCTGTCAGACTGCAGGATGCCGTTGACCCCGACCCTCACTCTGTTTCCGTTTCTCAGCTGCATGGCCACGCTGGCACCCACCCTGCTCTCAATGTTGTAGAACTCATCTCTCGGAACATGGCCTGTATGGGAGGTAGGCACATACAAGGATTAATCTGTTGAAGACGAGTCTCGAGAATACTCGGGCAGGTGTCTATGGGAAATGCGTGTTATAGCAAAATCAGTCCGTCCTCAACGGGTTAAAGAAATGATGCATCCACCACCTCAATGACAGAGTATCTTCCAAAGAGGATGTGCAGGGATAAAAGTCAGCACTACCAAACTCGTCCTTACAAACTTGGAACAAAATGCGTGAAACAGTCTATATAAGGTCTTATTTACCCATGGTAGCCTCTTCAGTGCTGCCAAGTTGTTATTGTTCTCCCTAGCTTCATTTTGCCTTCCACTTTCTCTTGAATAAGTTTTTTCTATTCAATTTCTCTTCATGATGTGTCAAAAAAGTGAAGCTTTTGAGTGATTATCCCCTCATGTAAGATTAGCCCTGATTCAATCTTCTCTAGTACCCAAAGTTTACAGAGAGGTGGTTGCTAAAGCAGGTTTAAATGTGATACTTCACGCCTTCGCCGTTTTTGTCTTTCTGCCAAATGCAATAAATCAGACCTTCCAATCTTTCCGACTGAAAAATAGGAATGACTTGGCTCAAATGCAGGAAAGAAAAGAGCATAAGAGTGTGTTGTAAAATTATTCCCCCCCCCCCAAAAAAAAAGGAAATGCCTCCTGAAACAAGGGCTGAGAATAGTCAAAATTCATATTCCTTCTTCAAAATTCAGAATGGTTGGGAGGTCTGTATGCATGCATGAATGCACCTATGGCAGGAATGGACCAACTTTCCCTCCAATTCAAGGTTCAAAGGTCACATTGTTGACGCCACTTCCATACCTGTGAATGCATCGATGACCCCTCCTTCCGCCTCCTTCTCCCCCTGGTCGCCGGCAAAGCTCAGCCACTGTCCGGCGAAGGAGTCGTAGCGCTTTAGGTTCTGGCTGTGCGCCTTGCGGGCACGCTCCCGCTGTCGCTTGTCGTCCTGCTGCCACCAGTCGCGGATCTCTTCCGTCACCGTGCGGATGCCGACGTCCTTCATGGAGCCGTCCGGCTTCACCTTGACGACCATGAAGCCCGAGGCCCGGGGAGGCTTGCGGGATGGGGTGCGGTACATGCGGTTGCCTGGTGATCATTGATAGGTGCAATGTTATAGAAGCAGATTGACAAAGTACAGGAATTTTGTTCCATTAGCATTTTTAATGAAAAAAAAAATGTGTATGTTTTGTGCAGTTTTCTTGTGAATGAAGATCATTTGAATTGGAGAACCTAATGCATTGATGAATTGATAACCATGACATGACATTAGGTTTACACTGAGGAAAACGCAACTTTGTTCCTGTGTGAGCATCAATTAAAATTTAATTTTTTTCCAGCCCCAACAAATCTTGAATATTTCTAAAAAGAATGCATAAACTGTACCCACCATGATTTCTGGCCTTTAGCTTTGTTTATGCTCGATATTTATTGCTACATTGCAGACTGTAATCAAATTGAAATCTTACTCTTTTTTTTTTTTTTTATTCATTTATTTATTTTTTTTGGGGGGGGGTTATAAGTAATTTTATTGTAAATTACTGTAAAACATGATATATTCGCGGCATGAATTTTTCGCGAATTGGAGCCGACAGCCTTTTTCGTGGCATGAAATTTTCGCGAAGTGCCACTGGCGTTCAATGCATATAGTGTAAACAAGAACTTTCGCGTGCATTTTAATTTCGCGAATCTTGGCGCTCGCGAAATTCGCGAAATTAAAGTGCACGCGAAAATTCCTCGTTTTACAGTAAATTTTTTTCCAGCCCTAACATATCTCAAATATTTTTAAAAAGAATGCATAAACTGTACCCACCATGATTTCTGGCCTTTAGCTTTGTTTATGCTCGATATCTATTGCTACATTGCAGACTGTAATCAACTTGAAATCTTACTCTTTTTCCCCCCCCCCTTTTTTTTTTTTTTTTTGGGGGGGGGGGTTATAAGTTGTTTTATTGTAAATTATGTTGGTCAGTTTGGCCGCAGAATCAACTTACCAGTGGTGTGGGGTCTGTTGTTGATCTGAGGCTGCAAGTCAAAGGTAGACTCAGGCGCTGTTTGAGGTCGACTTTCTGCAGGAAATAAGACACAGAGCGCACACAAAAAAAGAATAAATGTGACCGTGCACCTCAAAACGAACATAAAGTCGCACACACTGATTTTGCGTGAGGACTGAAAATAAGTGAAATGGGTCAACCTAGCCGAACTTGACTTTTTCATATTTCTTGAAAGAGCGGGTCTTCTTTTACAGTATGCTAAAATTTGGTATCATAAAACGGGCAGGAAAGTGTGTGTTTTTAGCAGTTTATTTCGAACATTTTTGGTAGAATAGTGTGAACAGGTGTGTCTTTAGAATCCCTTTTTCATTTTTGAAAAACCTTGTCCACACTCTTCACTTTCAACTCTAATAACTCTTGAAAGGACAGTGCTACTGCTTTGAAAGTTGGCATTGATTATGGACAGAATGTGTTAATGAGGCATGCTTAATTTCACTTTAATCTGATAATCCCTTCATTGTTGTTACTCTGGTGGTTTACTTCCTGTTTTTTGTCCCATTCATCGCACAGCCAGCACGGTTTGGTAAAGATTAAGCGCTTGAATAGACACTGTACTTCAGAGCCTCTTTTCTCAGTTCACACTTTTCCTGAGTGTGTGCTTTCTTTCCAATATTTAGATAGGTTAGGAGAGTCCATTTGATTTGAGTTATACATCATTTTAAAGCTTAAAGTCTGTTCTTTCAGAATATGGTCTTAACTAAAAATTCATGTCTGGCGACTTTTTGTTTGTTTTGAGGTGCAGTGTCACAAATGATCCAGTAAATAATGATCCATTGCTCCCTACTCTTCTCTCATTACCAAACATCCACTAGAGTATCCAGTGTATAGGATATCAGGTCTCCCTGAGACACATAAGACAAGGACAGGCATGGTTTTGATTGGTCAGATTGTTACAACTTGTACATAGAGTGGTTGATTCCCACCAACACCTTATTGCATGCTGTATATTATTACTTGTATTGAATGGTGTTTTTGAGAACAAATCAAACAATAATATGAAGAGTATGATATGTACGCAAAACCAGATTAACACAACTTTCTTTTTTCTTTTCAAAGCAAAGCCATCATCAAATAGAGAAAAATGAAATCTTTTCAATGATACTGCACTAATTACACAATATATATTTTTAAAGATGTCATTACAATTATTACATTCATTATATATCTCCATCTGATAGATATGAATATATCTTTCTTTCTTTCTTTCTTTTTTGTATCAAACTCTTCATATACTCTGTGAGTGACATAACAAAACCTGATATTAAAACATGTACACGACCAATAAGTGTTACATGTATATGTGAGTTCAAATCCATGGCCATCAAACTCATTATCAATAGCATAAATTCCTATTACTAGCTTGTATAACTACTTACCGGTACACATGGATCTGACCACATGTCACCTCAGGACCAATCAGCTAATTGAAATATGAATATTTAATTCATGATCCAATTCATTTCTAGCTACAGCCTAACAGTATGTGAGTTACCAGGTTATGCCATATTTGTGTCTATCCTAAAAATAGAATTGAGCAATCTGAACACATAATTTTGATTATGAGAGCAATGAAAATTATGATTCAAATATCTTCTTAGTACTTTGTAAAAGATTCTGATGAATAGCATTGTATCAGCTGCAATTTATTTTGTAAGAGGCCACTCTACACAAGCATCAATCCTTTCAGTTGGCTCTATTAACACAGTACTTCATTTGTAAAATGTTTTGGTAACCCAATGAAAGCTAGTCCCGAGTATACACGGGCAGGTGTCTATGGGATATATGCATGTTGTAGCAAAATCAGAACATCCTTGAAGGGTTAACCTGATCTAATGAAGTGATACGAATGACAAGGTATATATGAATGAAGTACCAAGACTGCTGTAAGGTCTGTCATCCAGTGAAGAGTCAGGCCTGCTCCATGCTTCCAATGTTGCATTTCTGTAACAAACACACAAACAAACGAATCACTTAAGGGATGGTATAATTTTGGTTGAGATGGGGCTTCAGGTTTAAAACTTTTTTTGATGATTATTTTTTGAGATAATGAAAAACTTCTTATGAAATGTGAAAGAGCATATAATTCTAGGAGGAATTCAGAGTTTATTTGGAGAAAATTGGTTTTGAAATGACAGAGATATCCAAAACAAAGCAATCCTAATAAAAGGTGGGACCCACCTTTTTATTAGGATCGCTTTGTTTTACTCTGTTTTTAGAAAAATTCAATTTGTAGTGTTTGTAAATTAAACTTCAGTGCAATTCCTCCTTTATTACTATCATTTCTGCTCTCAACCCTAGGGCAGAAAAACTTGTTTGAGCAATCACCTGCTTATAAAGACCACCTGCTCATAACAACCATACATAAACATTTTCCCTTCATGTCATTTCTGAATGTGAATAAACCATGCAGCCATCTACCATTTCATTTAGGCCCTATTCCTGATTTATATCCTCACCTGAAAGTCTTCTGGTACGTGCTCCTGATCTGTTTACTCTGGTCAGCAATGATGGCATCGGCTGACTTGGTGTTGATGGCCCTCGTCTCGGGGAAGTCGAGTTTGATGAGGGAACCCATCAGGCTCTGGGTCTGCTGTGGGGCATGGTAGCGGTACCTCCCGTCCACGTCACCCAGGTAACGCTTCTACAAAGTAGGACAGTATGAAGGAAGGCTGATGTTTTCAAGAGTACAATTTGCTGTGTTGATGTCCAAAAGCAATAACAGATGTTTAATTTAACCTTAAAGTATAAGGCCACTTTCTCATGAGAAAAGGAAGAGTTACTCATTTTTTTTTAAACCCTTTGGATATTTTCCCATCCCCTAGTTGTCTTGATATGAAAAGGGGCTCACCCATCAACATCACAGCAATAGCAAACTGATGTAACATGCATACACTGTATTCATCGTGGAAATTACTACCATCTTCAGGAAAAAGGGGCCCAATTTGTTTGACTTTATGGAGATCCATAAAATGAACTGCGTAATGATAACTCACATCACTGCGAGATAAAGAGAGAGAAAGAGAGGGGGGACTTTCTTTGCTCTGTTTATCATACAAATAAGTATTATAACTTCGAGGGAGGGAATGCCTATTGGTGAAAGGCTACACCCCCATAAGTTTACTGCAATATTCATCATTTAAGCTACTAGCTGCCTCTTTTGTTATATCTACAACTGTATCTACATGTACTTATTATCCTTGTTATCTTGTTCGGTGGTTTGAGAGAACAATGGGGAGTGCCTGATAATCAATAGTCCAGCAGTTTGCACTGAAGGGAAAAGAGGAATCCAAACCACCAGCTAACCACAAAATGCCTCTGAGGGTCATGTACTACAATAATGTCATGTAGGGAGCTTGCTTTACTGACTAAATAATGGCAATACTCCTATATGTGACGTTGGGCCATCTTAGCTCTACTCTTACTAGGGAGCTAGATGGGAGCTATAAGTTGTAGGATCTCTTTAATCCAATCTGAAGCTTGACAATCAACTGCCTTTAGAAAGAGAACTTTATTCAAGCTCCAATAGACTCACTCATATACATTAGGCAAGGGATTAACACTTGCTCGAGTAAACAGCATCTAAACAACTACCTCAGGATTCACAGACAAAATCTATCGCTACATGTACCTCAATTCTTTTCTTACGTAATACTCGATCAATGAGTTGGTCAGCTCTTTGTGTGCATATAGATGTTTCTTTTACATTCTGTGTAAATGCCCCCACTGTACACACATAGATGTACACAAACATGCACTTAGTTTTTTAAAGTCTCATGACATTCATGAATGTTGTAGTACAATTTATGCTGAGAGACATCTTGTACCACTGTCTTTGACCTTTACTTACAGTTGTAAGTATGTAAACATTTTTATGTCATTGCCCAAACCCTAAGCTCCTCCAATGCACCGTGTTATTCAGAAGTCATCACTGTTTTTTGAAAAACCCTTCTTCATATTTGTCTTTCAGCATTTTATGTATACGTAACCACTTTACAGAAAATAAAGTACATTTATGCATACAGTTGGCTCACTACAAACTTGTCCAAACAATAAAAATCCATAAGAATATTGCATAACATTTTCTTCTGGCTGCATGCACTAGTGGAAAAGCATCTTGGTGGGGGAAAAAACAACAAACAAATAAGCTTTGAAATGAAGAGATTTCACCTAAAAAAACAGTATGTTTACAGTAAAAGTGTGCCTTTGTGATCGAAATCCAATTGTACAATGTACGTTAATCCCCAGATGACAAGAGACATGTTATTAAGGAAACCACAATGAAATCCACTTGCCTAATGAGACAGTAACACAAGTTCCTACTTTGTTGATTCCTACATTTCATATTATATGCATGAGCACAAATCTATATATTCCCATATGTTTGTGTCCTTGTTTTGACAGGGGAAAAAAAATGCTAGCTTAGCAAGGGGACAGTCATTCACCTTTCCACCATTACCCACAGAAACACACAATCATACATGTATATGTGCCAACTTACAAATAATTTGGCTCATACATTCAGTATTGATTACTGCCTAATCTGCACAATCCAACCGTGATACTGACACCTGATAAACTGTTTGCCTTTTTAATTTGTCTCTCTGCCTACCCATATGACCTTCTCTCTAACTCTCTGTTTCAACTTGTGTAAATCAAATGCAATGACATGAGTAGGATCCTCATGACAGAACCCAGAGGCAATAAATTTATGTATCTTCTCTGTAGTACATGTATATGCAATGCACTGGTCCGATGGTCCCAGACCAGTAAAAATCACTGTCAGGCCAGTAACTTTTCAGGAATTACCAAATTTACTGGTCCGACATGACCGGTAAAAAGAAAAAAAAGAAAAAAAAAATCACTGTCGGGGCCAGTTGGAAAAAAGAACAGGGTCAGTAGGCCCTATATCATAGACTCGAACCAGGAAGGAAAAAAAGGGAAAACTGGGTATCTACTGGTCCAACAAGGACAGGTCAGACAAGTAGATTAAAAAGAAGAAGAAAAAAAATGAGTTAGTGTGCAGTCCTGGCAGGCGTATGACATATATACTCACTTTTCCATTCTTGCGGACGAGTTGCCTGTTTTTCAGGTTGACATAGTCATAGACAAAAAGTGACTTATCCTCCATGACCTTCATTCCGTCGCCTCCAATGTCAGATTTGAGCTGGAGTCTTGTCTACCGTCGGTGATCATGTTTTCAATCACAGCTGAACTGAGTTGAGTAAATGATTTCCGAAATATGGGAAGTTGGTCCAGGCTGTGTTTTGTCTCATGACCTGTAAATACAGTAACAAGGATTTAAAAAAAAAAGAAGAAGGATGATACACTCCCATAGAAGCACATAATAAAGAAAAAAAAAGTACATAGCTGCATACATGCATATCCACAGTTACAGTATCTTTTTGGATTTTTATATCCAAGTTTTACTGGACCACCAAACTTCATAAAAGCATATCTTTTGATGGTCGGGGTGGGCAAATAAAATTTACAATAGATTGTTATGTTTCTTTATTTTCAGCACCACTTCATTTCGTTTTCAGGCCACTTGAAGAGGCCATCAAAGAAACACTTGACTTAAATGGATGATATAGTCTTGGTTGAGATGAGGATTCAGCTTTTAAAGGGGAAATCAAGTCCAAATATAAGTTAGTCTAATAAAAAAAGAGTAAAATCTTACAAGTTCAATGGTAAAAATTTGACTGAAATCGGATGAATAATAAGGAAGTTATGACATATTCAAGTTTTGCTATTTTCTGCAAAACAGTTCTTGTAGTGGATATAAATATATGCAAATGAGTGAGCTAACCATGTCAAAACCTCCCAATTTTTGATTGATTGTGTACAAAGAAATGACGAAAATTCAATGTTTCTGTCATTGAAGTCTGAAACATGATGTTATTCATGGTTGAATGAACTTCAGAATAGTGATCAGTAAGATATGCAGGATTTGAGCCTCGGGTATAATTGCATTTGAATGAAAGTCTGGAAATTTCAAAATCTTATGTACAAACCACATGGCAAGTTGTGAGGGTACAGCATGCTCACTTTTTCCATTTGCATATTCATATTGACCGTTCAAGAACTGTTTCAAAAGAATTAGCATAACTTCGAAATGGAGGGGGGTATCCCCAATCTGCCATGAAAAAAAAAAGTTTTAAAGTTTCATTAAAGGACAAGTCCACCTTCATATACATAAGGATTGAGAGAATACAGCAATATTAGTAGAACACATCAGTGAAAGTTTGAGGAAAATTGGACAATCCGTTCAAAAGTTACTAATATTTTAAGTATCTGCGCAGTCACTGCTGGAAGAGAAGACTACTACAGTGTATGATGTCACATGCATACAACTATATAAGGAAAATAAAAAGAGAATTTCACAAAACTTTACTTTTTGAATAAAGTGCACATTTCTTCGACTTGCTACTGACGTATGCTAAGGGTAATATTATTTCCCCTACCTTCTGAAAGAGAGAAGTCGAGTGTTCTTTTGTAATGCGAGAAAAATGGAAATATGTTGAATTTTCTTTATTCTTTCTTTATATCGTTGTACTCATGTGACATCACAAGCTATAGTAGTCTTTTCATCCAGCCATGACTGAGCAGAAACTTCAAAAATTCATAACTTTCCAACGTATTATCCGATTTTGTTCAAACTCTCACTGATGTGTTCTACTAATATTGCTGCATTCACTCAACCCACATGTCTATGAAGGTGAACTTATCCTTTAACTTGGGGGCTCTCTGCCCCTCCCCTCCCACCCTTAGGCTTGGTGCCCATTTGGAAGAAAAAAAATCCTATCCCCTAGGGATGCTACCTGTCATCAAGTTGGGTAAAAATCTGTCAGGAAGTTAAAAAAAAAAATGTGAAAAGACACCGCACAATGAACAATCATAATACTGTATTCGCCAAATATTCTGGTGAGGTTATTATTTCCTTGAATTTCGCGAGTCATGTGCTATTCGCTAAATAACAGACATGCGAAAATAATGACTCTGATCCTGATATGAACGTGGTGCACACGAATACATTTCTCCATTCAGTACAGTACTCCACAATCGCGAATTTAACCACTTGCAAAATCATCAAGAAGTCCCAATTTGCAAAAAATTTAGTCTCACTAAATGGCGTATACTGTAGTTCACTTGAGCCTCTGGCTCGATGTAAGGTAAAAAAAAAAATGACAGTCCAGTTCCATAAATCATGATTCTATTATTGGGTCATAATACAATACATTATTTGATGAAAGTACAGTTACTGTACACGCACAATATTTCATCAATATGATTGAAGTTTTTAAATATAAGACTGGAATGTATGATACTGAACATGATCTTTTTCACTTAGCTCGCAGGAAGTCTATAGGTAACAATAATAATTTGACTTGGAAACAATGTTCTAGGCTTGATTTGAGGAAATATTTCTTCACTGACAGACATTAACAGAGTTGCCAATTTGTGGAATATTCTCCCTAGATACATAATCTCAGCAGCTTCTGTAAGTAGTTTTAAGAATAGATGAGATATACACTACACTGGTTTAAAAACTATGATCTTGTTTATAAGGCAGCATAGGCTGTGTGACTTCTACAATATACTATTATGTATACATTTTTGTCTTTTCCCATAAGTAACAAGGAAAAGTAGAAATTACGCGGTGCGTAATTTATGTCCCCGCCGGAAGTAGCATTTAGTAGCAAAATGTACAATGTAAATAAAAAGATAAAGGTCAAAGGTCAAAGAAGTCAAAGGTCAAAATTCTATGTAGAAGTTTTGAAGCCCTCACCTAGTGCCATCACATAAAGCAAATGGAATCGGAATCGGGTTAGAAATGGCGAAAGAGTACTTAGCATTTTGTAGCCAATGTACAATATAGGTAAAAAATCAAGGTCAAAGGTCAAAGAAGTCAAAGGTCAAAATTCTGTGCAGAAGTTTTGAAGCCCTCACCTAGTGCCATCACATAAAGCAAACGGAATCGAAATCGGGTTAGAAATGGCGAAGGAGTAGCATTTGGTAGCAAAATGTACAATACAGGTCAAAAATCAAGGTCAGAGGTCAAAGAAGTCAAAGGTCAAAATTCTGTGTAGGAGTTTTGAAGCCCTCACCTAGTGCCATCACTTAAAGCAAACGGAATTGAAATCGGGTTACAAAGGCGAAGGAGCAGTATTTTGTAGCAAAATGTACAATATAGGTCAAAAATCAAGGTCAAAGGTCAAAGAAGTCAAAGGTCAAAATTTTGTGTAGAAGTTTTGAAGCCCTCACCTAGTGCCATCACATAAAGCAAACGGAATCGAAATCGGGTTAGAAATGGCGAAGGAGTAGCATTTTGAAGCAAAATGTACAATATAGGTCAAAGGTCAAGGTCAAAGGTCACAACTGAAATTCTGTATAGAAGTTTCAAAGCTCCCATGTAGTGCTATCATATAAAGCAAACAGAATCAAAATCGGGTTAGAAATGGCGAAGGAGTAGCATTTTGAACATTTTGATCACACACGGATGCACAGACGGACGGACAGACGGACACACGGACACACACACGTACGGAGCCCGTTTCATAGTCCCCTGCTCGAACTCGTTCGGCGGGGACAATAAACATAGAGATCATAAGCTGTAACTGATGCACAGGCATCATCCTATATCAATGTTCAGTTAAAGCAGGAAAGTGGGAATCCCACCTCCCTGGTTAAAGTATTCCCACCTCCCTGCTTAAAGTTAAATATTTATTTGCAAACTGCCTGTAAAACTGAAAAGGGATGCTAAGTATACAAATAGTGGATGGTCACAAGTGCCATGGTACTAGATTTCACAAAGTGTGAAATGTTCCATTGCACAACTATCAATCATACAACACCTTGGACATCAACAAATGTTGTACACACTGAAACTTGAATTAATCTAGTTCAGAAGTGGCACCCACCTTTTTGTGAAAGGCAAACAGGTGGCACAGTACAATCAGTCATATGTGAAAATAATTGGATGATTTGGTGCCAGTAAAATAAGTGACTACACATGTGCTTGTACAACAGATTAAGCACACGTTGCAAAGCCAAAGGTACAATGTATCATAGAGCAATTTTCCTGTAACTTGCGACAGGGGCAGTTTCATTCATCAATTAAACAGCTAAAGAATATCGAGCGTGCTAATTCCCACTTTAGAACAAAAGCAGAAGTTACTCCCAAGTACTGTTACTCTGTTACATAGTGTTTAATATGGAAAGCGAGGGTATTCTCTTGTACCTGATTGGGCCTTTCAATCAACAAATGAATTGGCCGCTGCCGCAAATAGGCACCCTGTTGGAAACAGGAAAAATTACTCCACTTATTGCGATGTCAGAGGCATGCAATGGTGCAAAAACTACAAATTGATAATGAGTTTATTAAATGCAAGACTACACTTGTATCTCAAGAGTCAAGGTCAAATAGTATAAATGGGTGCCGATATACTGTGATAGGATTTAAATAATTTCTTGTATGATAAAGACGTCTAAACACTAACCCCGCCGCAGGGCGCTGTAACAGCCTAACACGGTACGTGTTGGCCGGGGGTCGCTGGTGCGGTTATCACATGATAAAATGGCACATGTCATATTACACTCAACAATAACATACAAAAATAAAATTAAAAAAGAAGATGACCTCTCTGTCTAACTAACCAGACATGTACGATGTATAGTGAGGTGCCCGCACCTCGTCAGGGGCCCGAATACCGTCACCCCACCTAAAATTGTTTTAAGCGCACTAAAGAAAAATTTATGCCCGGGACTGTGTTCAGTACGCTTGAAACTTGGCAGGGCTACCACAATCAAGCAAATTTTGGTGAAAACCGAACAGTTTTTCGCGAAAATCTGAAATTTTAATCGGAATAGGACACTATGTGTAAAGTATCATCACTGTCCCTGCACGCATCTTTTACGTGTATGTCTATGGGAGCATCACGGTCACCCGCACACGTCTTTTACGTGCTTTGTCTATGGGAGCGCAGGTGACGAGTTGCGGGCCCCTTCCCTAGCGCGCAACTTTTTCGCATCGTTCGCGTTTGACGACGATAGCTGCAAATTTTCGATATCGATCAGTGAGCTTGTGATTCCATTGGAAATTTCAGCATTTTTCCTGTAAGTGAGATGAATTTCAAAGAATTTCAGTGGCGAAATGTGATTCAAATATGCGCAAACATTAACTATGACGAGGTGCGGGTCACCCAAGTATACAGTTAAGTCTAGTGATGAAGACAGAAGTGATTCAAGATTGACTGAAGGCAGAGCAAAATCAAGAAATTTAAAAACTTCAAAATGAAACTGATTTCCAGTGTAACTTTACCAAATTTAACGTTAAACTTTCAAGTTTATAGTAACTAATATTTTACTTATAAATACAGTTATTAAGTTAACTTTTAACGTTACTGTTAGTGTTAGTGTTTAGTGTTACAAATGGTTTTGGTTGACAGTATCAAACAGTAGGACCCCTATCCTACAGTGCAGTGCAGCGGGATGTTTTGTAGCATCTGGCAGAATTCCCGGGGCCTGTTTCACAAAGGTCGCACTTAGTAAGTCAGACTTAGCGCTAGTCAATCTTAGTCTAAGTGCGACTTTTTAAGTCTGTTTCACAAAGTCAATCTTAGGCTAAGACTGACTTATTCGATTTGAATAATAATGTACGAGCCAAAAATATGCAAATTAGCCATTTGTTGTCTGCTGATGATTTTTGAGTAATTTCTGGAAGGGAAATTGCTTTGATTTTCTGCAACTACGATTCATAACATTACTGTATCATTCGTTATTCACAGTGCTCATTTACTGACTCATATTATTTCTCTTTTGTACACAAATAGCCGCTCGTTTGATGATTATTTTGATATAAGAGATGTATTGTGCATGAGGCCTCTTTAATCCAGTCCCACATGTTTATATTGGACTGTGTGAAAGTTAGGATGAATGGGGTTGCTCGCGCAGCTCGCAGCAGCTAGCTGGCACTGATATGATCTCTGCATTCTGTACAACGTAAGCCATTCACATTGCACAATTGGTAACTGTGGACCTTGCATGGTAGAAGAGGACTCTGGCTAGCCTCTTGTTGCACACGAAGAGAAGTTTTCTTTTCCAACTAGCTACATTTGTAGGGTTGGTCGTAACTACAGAAGTGAGTGTAGCTTAATCTGTTAGTCATTAGGTAGGTCCTTGAAATTATGTAAATTTAATTTGAGCAAGAGATGATTCATCGAAGGTTAGCATGGTTAGGAAGGGACGGAATATTATGAACTCTGTGTGTGTTGTACCGGTACTTGTATTGTAATTTGTAGAGTCTGCTCATTACTAATATCATGTCATTAGACAATGTCTACATTAGCCCGACCAGACGCTGTTAATACGCTGTGCGAATAACTGGGCTGTGTATATAGTTATGTCCACATATAAACTCTTAACAGTTCTAGTATTAGTATGACTATGAGGCTGGCTATGCCTAACAGTTAAGTTAGTGTAGAGTCTGTGCACTGTGTTATTAATCAAGATGGGGCACAGTGCCACATCGGCTTCATGATTTTGAAGAAAACAAAGTGCATGATTGCCCTAGACTGCATGTATAAGGTTAGTTAGAACCATAATAAATCATGGCTAATGGCTATCAATTGGTCGAATTTTAAAGTCCAATTGCTGGGCCCTGAGTTGAATTAGGAAGTAATTGATGAATTTATGCGTTTTCGGATTTTGGAATGTGTTTGAGAACTGCATCAATCAAGATTAGGCATAGAAACTACTAGACCTCTCAAACGTTTTCCGTGTATACGTTACTGTAGCCTTTGATGCGAGGCAGAGGTGACTGTCTATTGGCTAACCGTTTCCTCTAACTGACACAAAATGCTGGGGGGGGGGGGTTGTTATGTCTTTTTTTTTTTTTTTTTTGCTTCCAGGAAAAAAAAACAAAAAACATTCATTAAGATGTAATTGGTACCGTAGAAATGGAAACTTGGCTAATTTCATTGGCAGTCATGTGTAGAGGTAGACCAATAAATCTGCCTCTTGTCGGGTAGCCTCTTGTTAACTGTATTTATACGGTCGCTAATGCAGTCGACCGTATTACAGACTGTACAGATACAATTAGGCTACCGAACAAGAGACAAATTTATCGGTCTAACCAGTTAGTGTAGATAGACACAGCCCCGTCCTGTACACAAGAGGTATAATATTTCTAACAAGTATTGACCGATTCTGTGACGCGCTATGTGTATTTTTGGCATGGGCAGCGCCATACTGGGTGTATCATCCGACCCCCCCTCCGCACTCCCCCACCCCTCTCCCTACATTAGCACGCGCGCAGAATGAAAAACTGCTTTAGCCAATGGGCGTCTCGTACTGAGTGCGCGATTACTTGCTAGTGCGCGAACCTTTGTTACAAGTGCGTGATAAACATGTTGCCCGGGGGTGGGGGAGAGCAGGGGCGGTCGGCTGATACACACCGATACACCCACTATGGCTGCGCCCTGTGCCGTAAAATGTCTGCTGCCCTCAACGAACCCGAATCGGTCAATAGGTCTAACTAATTTGTTAGGTTTTTCTAATTTGTTGTGAATGCATGATATATTTATAATGGATAGGCATGCATTAATATTCATGGGTAAGCAGCTAAGAAGATAACACAGGCAAGAAAGGATTAGTAGAAATATAATTAATTTCCAAAGTCCAGATACATGTACTGTAGATTACATAGCTCTTTATGAGCTAAAATTTTGGTTTAACTTAACAGTTCAAACTATATCAGTACATTTGTAGGTAGGGATCTATTTTTATGACTATTTTTAATTTGGACCATTTGTTCAGTGAATAGCGTAGGAGTAGACCCTCTACGAAACTAGTGATTCTCTAGTTTGTTAAAAATACTGCCATCTCACTCAGGATAAGATAAAGTGGAAGAAATTAATGAATATTAGGAGTTGATTATGCTTTTGAAATTCCCATTTTGGAATTTAAGTCTGACTCTACGCATGGCTTCAGGCCATGCGTAGAGTTACGCAGGACTTGGTGGGATTTACGCATGACTTAAGCTTTGTGAAACAGGATTCAAAGTCCTGCGTAAATTTACGCAGGACTTAGGGATTTACGCAGGGTTTGGGGATTTACGCATGAGTTAAGTCAAACTTAAATCTTTGTGAAACACCCCCCAGATCTGGTAAAGTAAAGGTATCAACATGGTTTAAACTGATGCTATCAGAACATTTTAAGTATAGGCCATGTCATATGTCCTACACTCGGTTTCGGTAGCGTAGCGAGTTTCTGCCTTCAGTCCCACATGCCTGATTGCATTGCAGTGTTTTCTAGTAGAAGGTAATCATCAGCAATAAATGTCTATTCTAGATAAGACTCTGATAAGAAAATGTTGAAGTTTGCAGTGTCTCCTTACCAGCACATGTTCTCGACTCCAAAACTGGCGGTATGGACAGTATGAATGGTTTTATATCCTCATTCTAGATCGTTATCTAGCTCGGATGTACGATGTTATAATCGCGATTCGATAAAGATGACTTCGCCACCACCACACACAACACACACGTACAATGTACGTACAGTACGTACACTACACTACACACTGTACACGTTGCGTTCAGTGCGATACATCAGCGCAGCGAGACCACAATTCATCACACGGGTACGGGTCCGCTTCGGGTGTTGTCACTGACAACGAACGGACCCACTTTTTATCGCGACATAACAGTTCAGTTGAGTTTGCAGAAGTTGCACCTGTACGACTGACGAGACGAAGCTTAATAGGACTCGCCCATTGAAAGAATAGGGGTATTTTCTAAAGACGAATGATACTTGCGATCATGCGAAGAAATTATTACTAATTTTCAGGCCGTATTGCATGCATGCAAATTTCACAGACTGGAATGCATTCATATCCATTCCATTATAATATTTTGTAGACTGATAATGACTACGAAATACATGTATAACATTTTCATTACTTTAAACTTCATGCACTTTTAATATCTTTACCTTGATATCATTACCACAATACCAGGGAGGCTGGATGATATTACTGCTCTTCTACTTCTTTATATTGTCCATCACAGTAGTTGATGTTCAATTAGTTTAAGTATACAAGACTTTTAACTTTAATTCAAGAAAAATGAAAAATTGATTACTTAGTAGCTGTAAAATTAATGGATGAGTCACCCCGGGGTTGGTACCCCTCCCCCGACTGTTTTCTTTTGTTGATACCCCCCTCTTACCAAAATACAGCGATGATGTCATCACACGCGACTATTGTTATGGTGCGATGTCAACATTCCTTGTTCATCGTCTCTTGCTCCTGCAGCTCCCCCCACGGCCCACCGCCTACCGCGGCGGCACGAGGCTCTACCAGTACCAACACTAGTCATTTGCGGTGTAGAAACGCGTGGGTGACTTTCTGGACTTTGTAGTTAACCAATATCCCTGGTAATTTTTTATCACTTCAGTACGCCCGCAAGCAAACGAAGTAGATTTGTGGTTTGCGTTTGTCTGTGTTGTTACTGTGTAGGAGTTTCTTCGCGGGGATCTATTCACGTGCCCTTTTAGCGCGAAAAATTGGAAGTGGTATCACCATGTGAACTCTGCACTGGAATGCACAGGTGGTGTTAAATTTCAATTTTTGTTTCAGGAGTATTTTTAGCAGCTAGGCTGTGTTTACCAACAATCCGTTGTTGGTTGGGAGATTTTTATCTCAGTTGTGTTATGTAGCTTGTCAATGATTGTTAACCATTAAATATCATGGAAAAAGCGACAGAAAAGCAATCAAAATCGAGATTAAAACATGGCGAGTCTGGCAGCTGTGATGGAAATGTCGATGGATCATCTGCTGGAACCAGCAGCAGTGGGGCTGTTCGAAAACACCACCACCATTCTTCTTCGGGTAGGAAGAGATCGGGCGATCGGTCTCGTTCCCGCACTCGTCGACGCAGTGGAAGTGGTTCCAGAAACGATAAAAGGCCCGATAAAAACATTCCATCAACCGACTCATCTGCACCTCCGAACCTCAAATCCAAGGAGGATTCTTCAGCCCCCATCAATATCAAATCGTCTCCGTCTGCTGCTGATCTTGGGACGTCGTCGGGAGAACCAAGCCCAAGACAAAATGGGTAAGTTTGGTCTCCAGGTACTAACATCAACAGATCCAAATGACAGTAATTCAAAACTGATTCAATTTAAAGGACAAGTTCACCTTCATAGACATGTGGGTTGAGTGAATGCAGCAATATTAGTAGAACACATTAGTGAGAGTTTGAGCAAAATCGAACAATCCGTTAAAAAGTTATGAATTTTTGAAGTTTCTGCTCAGTCACGGCTGGATGACAAGACTACTATAGCTTGTGATGTCACATGAGTACAACGACATAAAGAAAGAATAAAGAAAATTCAACATATTTCCATTTTTCTCGCATAACAAAAGAACACTCGACTTCTCTCTTTCAGAAGGCAGGGGGAATAATATTACCCTTAACATACGTCAGTGACAAGTCGACGAAATGTGCACTTTATTCAAAAAGTAAAGTTTTGTGAAATTCTCTTTTTATTTTCCTTATATAGTTGTACGCATGTGACATCATAAACTGAAGTAGTCTTCTCTTCCAGCAGTGACTGCACAGATACTTAAATTATTCATAACTTTTGAACGGATTGTCCAATTTTTGTCAAACCTTCACTGATGTGTTCTGCTAATATTGCTGCATTCTCTCAATCCTTATGTATATGAAGGTGGACTTGTCCTTTAAAATTGAAGTTTATTCACAGTCAGACCCTCTCTACTCTTAGCTTGCCGATGAGGAATATCAAGTCTCAATGCACACGTAGTCAGACTATGAAGGGGAATGAAACCCATAATGTTACATTTTGATTGATTGAATGCAGCAATATTATATGTAACTGTTGTAAATCGATGATAACGCTACACAGTGCACACACACAGTTTCTTTGATGGATGCATGAATTGCCGTTTAATTGCAGCTAATCAATCAAATGAAATCCAGACAGACAAGTGTCTGAGAGGCCACCTTGTCAATGTCAGTTCTCACTTACCGGTAAATTTACTAACTCTCTTCTCATTCCTTTCAAACTATCAAAAGCTTGTAATATATTATTTTCGATTGTTTTTGTGTCTTGTTAACAACACAACATAACACTTCCCGCAACACAACAAGTCATGGTAACTTCACATAATATACTCCACAAAGCTGAATACGTAACAACACAACAGGTGCATCTACATCACAATCCAAGGATATAAATATATAACATGAGATAACTGTACACAGCCCTGTCACTGTAATACACTATAAGTGTTGCGCTGCGCAAAGCACAACGTCTGGTTGGGCTAGACTCATCAGTAACAGTAGCCTATGTGGTAGACGTCTACTAACTTCTAGTTCTACCAAGTAGGCCTATTGTTATTGTTAAGTAAAGTTTGAGAAAAATCAGCAATCTATTCAAAAGTTCTTGATTTTTTAAAGATGGGGGTCGCAGGATTAATTAGGATTTAGGGTTTGTTTGTTTTTCTTTAGACTGCTTTTGTTGGATTTTCAAGTAATTGACCAGTGTATGAGAAAATCATGCAGTGCATTTAAAGGACAAGTTCACCTTCATAAACATAAGGATTGAGAGAATGTAGCAATATTAGTAGAACACATCATTGAAAGTTTGAGGAAAATCGGACAATCCGTTCAAAAGTTATGAATTTTTGAAGTTTTTGTGCAGTAACCGCTGGATGAGAAGACTACTGCAGTGTATGAATAACTTAGATGTCACATGCGTACAACAATATAATCATATATAAAGAGAATTTCACAAAATTTCATTTTTTGAAAAAAAGTACACATTCCCTTGACTCGTTACCGACATATGTTATGGGTAATATTATTCCCCCTGCCTTTAGAAAGAGGCAAGTCAAGTGGTCTTTTATTATGTGAAAAAAGTGAAAATATGTTGAATTTTCTTTACATTTTCTTTATACTGTTGTACGCATATGACTCACAAGCTTTAGTAGTCTCCTCATCCAGCGGTTCCAACACAAAAATCTTAAAAATTCATAACTTTTGCATCGATTGTCCAATTTTCCTCAAACTTTCACTGATGTGTTCTACTTATATTGCTGCATTTTCTCAATCCTTATGTTTATGAAGGTGAACCTGTCCTTTAACAAACTTCACAACTTTATGAATGACCAACATTTTGACTTACTTTTTTTGTTGAAAATTTTACAAATTTATACAAAGTATTCCACACCATAAGTACATGTATGCACCACAAACTTGTTTGCAACAGGGTGCCTACTAGTATTAGCGGCAGGGGCAGTTTTATTCATTGAAATTTTTTGTTTTGTTTGTTTTGCAGGTTTTTGTGTGTGTGTTTTTTTTTTTTTTTGGGGGGGAGGATTTGAATTGTGATATATATATATATATATATATATATATATATACATGTATATATATGTATTGATTGTAATGTTAAGATATGATGTTGAATTTGATTTTTTTAAATGTACAGTATTTATAGCACAATATGGAACAATTATCCACCTTTTTCTTTTTTCCTTTATGTAGTACAGGTATAGGTTTTGAAGTGAAGAATGGATAATTTAGGGGTACATGTATTTTTTTATTATCTCTTGTATTCTAATGCGATATTTTTATTATTGATCTGTTTTCCTATAAATCATATTTTAATTTTTACAAGTCTGTTGTAGCTTGTATATGTGTATGGGAATGCATTGTACATGAGGGCTCACATGCCTAAGGCTAAGGGCAACATGTTATAAATTTTTGTGAGCCCTAACCCATGTATTGCTTCCCTGTTCATACAGTAGTTTGTGTTTACTGTTTGCGTCAGCTGTGCCATTTCCATGTGAATTGATGTTTAAAATATAAATATGTTAATGTTTTTGTCATTTTTTTCATTTAGCTGAATAGGCTATGATAATACTAATAATAAAAATAATGATGATGATGCCAATACTACTACTACTACTACTACTAGTACTACTAATACATGTAATAATATGAAACAGCTAAAGAGCATCAAGTGGATATAATCCTACTTTAAAACAAAAGCGGGAGCAAGTGTTATGGGAAATGAGGGTTCTATCACACCTGATTGGGCCCTTTGATCATAGAATGAAAAGGCCCCTGCCTCGTGGTTGGCACCCTGTCCCAAGCAGGGATTTCTGCGCTGTATGAAAATAATTTGTTGTTGAAATTATAAATATTAACCATGATCAAATTTGAGGGCTGTTGTGCATATTGTAGGCACTAAAACAAGAAAAAAAAAATGCCAGTTGTTGGAACACTGGGAGAAGTTCAAAGGTCAGTGTCAGTGGGAAGAGTTCAAAATGTACCCCCCCCCCCCCCCTTGACTTTTTCAACCTTAATCCCAAGAACTTCTTAGATTTGGAATTTTTCCAAAGTACCCTACAGTACCTGCAACTCCAACCCTACCACTTGTGATAGAATGTACTGATCCCTTTGTTTTTATTGGTGGCATATGAGGGAGTTACAAATGTAGCACTGAGTCTTGCCAAAAAACAAAGTCATGATTTTATGATACATATGTACATGTAATGCACATTTTGTATCTCATTAATGCATATTGACATCATAAAAAATTGACTTCTAATTGATGACATATTAGAGAACAACAAACATTGTATAGTATGTGGTTTGCTTTCCTTAGATTTGTAAAATGTGTTGCAATAGTGTGCAGTGTTAGCAACCTATCCCCTTTCCTTTGAATCACACAATTTATGTAGTTTTACATACATTCGATAGTACTCAACAGACTAGACATGAACAAAAGAACAGTGTTGGTATACAGTGTTGGTAGCAGCATAGCAGTCCAACACTTTGCGATCCATGATAAACCTCCCTATGACATGGAATAGAGTAACCATAGTTTCTTTGTTATTATGCACCATCAGACAAAAACAACCTTGTGTGTTGCAAAGTTTGTCTGCATGGTCATTTGCGTGTTGACTCAGCCCCTCCATTGGCCAGTTTGACTGTTTGGTTTCCCTGAAGTGGTCAGAAGTTGCCCTGGACCATGGCTTCCTTCTGTGTTTACTTAAATCCAAGATAAAAAGATGTCCGCCACTACTAACGACAAAAAGACAATCACAAACACCAAGGATGTCAAGAATAAGGACAGTGACTAAAAGATGAAAAGGCGGAGTAAAGTAGTTGTAAGCAGCATCTCTTTGAATGGCTTCTTCTCGCCCATTTTAGCTGGTCACATGGTACAAGGTGAACTGGTTGCTGGGATACCTGGGAACTAATAAGGTCTAGAAAATGAGCTGGCTGCTGATAAAGCGCCACTGCCCTGATTTGGTCAGATAATCTTCTTGTGATTTCTTTTCTATAGTAGCCTTGCTCATTAAATTGAAGGGGAAAAAAAAAGCAAGAAAGAATAGTGCAAGAGAGAGAGGAAAGAGGGAAGGGAAAGAACTGCATTCAAATCTATGATGCAAACCTCGCATGGTATTTCAGTCTTGGATAGGCACAGTTCGGACCTGTAGCCGTGTTTGATGGTATTGCTGATCAATAACAACAGCAAAAGATAATGCAAATCAAATGAGAGAGGAAGCAAAAAGAAAGACAAAGAGAACATGGAAAATATAAACCTACCGAAGTCATCATGAAAGGGAGAATGTACTTGTAGTCAATAAATGTTTGGGTTTTTTTTTTCCCCAAAAACAATTGACAAAAATGTACTGTACAAACTCATGAGAAATTATTTTACAGTTGTTGTTTTGTTTTGTTTTGTTTTGTTTTGTTTTGTTTTAATTAAATAGGGGCATGACCTTGAGCAGTAGCAAACAACTATTGTAGATGCAGGAGGCACTCAAGTGGGTGGATTATATTCTTGGGAATCTGTCCATGAAGCATGTACTGTAGATACCTGTAACCATGTACAAGGGTGTATACATGTTGTACAACATGGTACTCATAAACAAGGTCATGATATTGTCATTGAGGTAGTCATGTTTTGGTTTGTTTTGTTTTTCGTGAGGACCAAGGGATAAAGCTTAAATAGCCAAAAACAAAGTATGAAAGGGCATGGTATCGAAATTTATTATTTTCTGACATCAGATAGATATGAATTTACACTGAAATATGCTTTTCTTATGTTTCATTGTTTTAATTCATTTTTTGTTATTGATGCAGGGGTTATAATGCACTTAAATGTCTAAACTTTCTTAAGAGTAGGCCTATACCAAATGACACTACAGTTGTATTATCACTCACACTATTGACAGTATTCCATCAAATTTAGACTAAACTTGTTTTGGCCGTTTATTTTGCTTTGTATGGCCTATCCTCTCTCCTGAAATAGTGTTGTTATCTATTGATTCATATTGAAGCCATTGAAGGAGGTGAATCAGCTGGAATTGTTGATGATTGAAAAGTTTAGAGCTTACTAATGACAGTTGCACAGTTAGAGGTTGAATTGTGTCACGTAAAAGTTCAGGAAAGCGATCCAGTGATACGATCCTATTCTTTTGTAAACAGAGTATCATTCAAAAAGGATTGTAAACAAGCCGCAGCCATGAGTAATCTCTTTCCAGTAACGGTTAGGGGCGAAGTACAATGGCTTGCTGCATGAGTTTACCATCTGTTTCCTGTTAGAGAGAGTTCAATGCATTCGGCAGTAAATGAAAAAACCTGGAACGGCAACGGTCGGACAGTCTTACCCACCCATCATTTGACAGTTTAGTTCTCACACTGTAATAGACTCTGCGCTTACGTGGAACGACTGTGCACTGTCCTTATTCCCATGTACATGTAAGTGTGCATTTAGGCTGGTAGAGTTTTACAAAAGTACAGTGTTCCAGACTTGAATCTAAGCATGGTATTCTTACCAGTGCCATTCTAAGCGGCTGTTTTGGAGTTTAATATATTTTGTGGAGGAGAAGTTTTGCAGACATAAAGTTGGTAAGTTCACATTTATATCTGTTATGTTGTGTCTGAAGTCACTATTTTATGTGAAACTTTTCAAACAAGTACCTGTGCTGAAACATGGTGTGAAAACTTTTTTTCCAACTTACAGAGTCAAGTTTTTTTACTGATTGCATGAGATGTACATAGGCACAATCCAGGTTTATGTGAAGTGGCTGGGGATGAGACATTAGCTTGTCTGCATATCAAGAGTTAGTTTGTGTAGTTTGCATGTGTATATAATGTACATTAAATTGTAGGCACAATTAAGTGCATGGAGGAAGCTACAGTTGTTTGAAACATTAATTCCCTCAATAGGAGTACATGTAGATCCCGCACGAGAGAGTAGCGGTAGTTGGTTACATGTTCATTGCAACATGCAGAGAGTGACGAAGTCTTTACACATTTTGTTAGACCCTCCCTATACATACTGTCTACTTCTAATGACATCACCAAAGTCCCACAAGCAGAGAAATTCATATTTTACTACGCTTTTTTTTTGCTCACTGACCTTACTGGAAAGCTTTGCATTAATTAATGAGTACTTTGATTATACACAAGGAGCTTGAAGTGACAAATGGTTACAGATACAGTGCATGTTTCACCGCCGCAGACTGTAAACATTCAATGCACCCAGTCATGGGTTTGAGTCACGACAGCGTGGGCAGTATCTGATAGACAGCGGTGGTGGTGGCTTTTAGGGAGATCAATAAATGTTATCAAGGAGATCAGTCAAATCAATATAAATCCTGAATTTCGCAGTGACAAATATGGACTGGTGTGCTAAAATAAGTTACTCCCTTTTTTTTGGGGGGGGGGGGGGGGAGGAGGGGTCTTTCCATTATTGATAAGCTCTTGCTGGACTGCACTATTCAATGTTCTTAATACACCTCATGTATTGATTAATTCAGTGGAATTTAGAGCTAGACACAGTCTTTTTTTTTTCATATATGAAGTAAAAAATGTGTTAGCGCAGGAAACTACATGTACATTTTGTAATACTTATCGCCATAGGAGCTCTTGTCTTGAATCCACAAAACTCAGGAAAGTTCTCCCTCAGGTTTTCGTGTTGTTGTTTTCGGGTTAAGGTGCATGTAATTGTAGATGTAACGAAAATTGCCTTTAGATGATTAAGAACACCAAAGAAAAAAAAGGAGAGAAGATAATAAAGTGTACAAAGGACATGTACTGTAATTGAATTGACTGATATACAATTTGCACCTTTTTTGTAGAAACTTATCTTACTAGGCAATACAACATACTCCTGCTACAATAGTTATACAGTGTAGGGCCTACTGGAGTGTTTTCTGTCTTGAACAAGATTTTGTAATGGAAGTATACACAGGTCTACTGTAAAAGTAGAATTCTTGCTTTGTTGAAATTTTTGTGCATTTTGCGCAACCAAAAACCAGAAAATAAAAGCATGCGAATATTTTTGCTTGCTATTATGTTTCAGTAGTTAATGTCTTGATTCCGCAGAATCAAAAACACATGAAACTTATCTTACCCGATCAAGCACAAAAAATAACTCACACGAAAATATCCACTTTTACAGTATTACAGGAAATAACCAGTATCTAATGAACAAGGGGTTGGGGGTTCTTTGCCAATATCTTTGTGTACGTTATGAACATGATTATACTGTATATTTTGTTGCTTTATATAAATAACTTAAAGGAAATAATGCAACATACACTTGTACAGTACTTTGACCCTTATTTCATAGTTCTGTACAATGTATGTCCCTGAAAACAGGGTCTGTGGAAAACTGCGGGTGAAAATATACACGCAGTATAGTAATTCTAGGCTTGTTATCTGACACCAGACCTTGCGTGAGAAGGTCTCTACATGTACTGTACATGCACATTTAGGAAATTTATCAACTCACTACTCTTCAGTCATGTTAGTATAGAACAGCAGCAAAATCAAACATGTTTCAAACAGTGGGGCGTAGATACATGTACATGTATGCACCAGAGTACATGGCTTGATGACTGTATGCATTAATCATGCATTCGGGGGGGGGGGGGGGGGGGGGGGGGGTCAGATTACACTTCATGAAAAGAAATATATGATATTGGTACTTCTCAGCGAGTGCATACTCATTCCAATTTTTTTGACAAGTCCATGGGCGAAATTATGGATGGTCAAAGTCCAAGGGAGTGGGCTCTTCATAAAATTAATGTTCAGTATTGTAGATGCTTATCCTCAAATCTGGAGCTGAAGAGCATGTATAGTCTTAAGTTTCTAGACAGTCTACAATGTGCACTAAATTGTTTCAGTAAAAAGTCGTCACAGAATAGATTGGCAGAATATAATGGCTGTCTGATTATTATTACCCAGTGCATCTATGAGGCATACAGTTTAGAAGGGCTTTCAGGCATACTCATTTATGTGTCAGAATCTTGTAATTATTCACCATTTACATTATCATTTTTTTAGTAAAATGTAGAGCAAGTTTAAGCTGTTCTTGGTTTTAGTAACATCTCAGCTAAGTTTTGAAAACAAACATTCTGCATTGCAGCTGACATGGTAGACCCCATGTTTTTATCTTTATGTTGTAAAGGGGGAGGGGAAGATCTGAATCTGATATGAACTGGATTGCTGTGCAGCTCAATTTTTTTTTTTTTAAAGTACATGTAACATTGGAAGATGACAAGCTTTAATGAAACTGCAGTTCTGAATCTTGTCAATGACAATTTACAAAGAAAACTTTGGTCTGGTATATAGAAGACTATCTTTATACCTGCTGTACGTTGTATCAGGGAGGTGCCCACCTCCCTGGTTGTATCAACCTCAGTGAATGAGTTACCAGTGCTCATCCTCCCAGCTTTGAAGAGGCTTTGAGTCTGGGATAATGATCGTGCCTCCTGGCTTGACGGGTGAATACAACCCCAGGAATCTCCTACATTGAAGCTGTGACTCATACCAACTGGGCCCCTCCACCTTCTCATCATCTCATCTCCCTCCCTGCCGCCCCCCCCCCCCCCCCATCCCCCCTGAAGAAACTAAATGGGGTTTGAAAGAGTCATCAAGGATTTAATGCCAATTAGCTGGAAGTTAGACACCTCAGCAGGGGGTGTTTGTGCTCATTGAGTGGAAATCATAGTCATCAATAAACATTTATTTCAGTGGTATGTAATCATGTACGCTTCTACCAGCTAGGATATGATGCATTCAAGCTATCGCACAAACACATCCCTGTGTGGTTGAGTATACATGGTAATTCAAGGGCAAATTGCATTCATGCTATATTAAGGGTGCTGATGACTACATGTATACTGCTCATTTTGTGGAAATCAAATCATGAAATTGCCTCAACTGTAGTGCACGCTTTGGTGGATACAAGCAGACTCTTAAAGAGCATTGCAGGTCTTTGGTGGATATATTAATCGAAGAAGCAGAATCATTTCATTTTGTATCTCTTCAAGTGTATTCACTTTTTTTTATTCCTTCACATTTGGAGAAAGAGAAATTTTATTTTGGCATTGTCTGAGTGCATTGTTGAGGGTTGATACCACAACAATTTGACCAGCTTAAAATCTTTGGAAGTATCCCAAGTAGCTTTTGATACCATCTCATATTGTATCAAAGCAATTATTTCTCAGTGTAATACAACGTTCTATTGTAGCAATATAGTTATATTGTGATGGTATGTGATTTTTTTTTTCTACAGTCCACTCTAGCCTTTACAATTACTACTCTCAATTTGAGGTTCGCTCTGAAGGGAACGGTCAACATTGTACATTTTGTATTTGGAAAAAAAAAAAGCTGGAAGGGATGGTATCACATTGGTTGAGGTGAGGATTCAGCTTTTAAAGGGGATGGCTAGTAACTGATCAGTGGGAATCAGTGGGAATGCTGAGGGATGATTGTTCCAATCCTTGTGGGATTCATTTAAGAGTACATTATATATCTATTCTTGTGTGAAAATTATTTGCTTCAGAATGGTCTCATATTCAAGTAATGTGCAGTTTAATGTTTCCAGGTAAGCGTCCCTGGTCAGTGACGGGGCATTAATCTGTGCATTACTTGAATATGAGACCGTTCTGAAGCAAATAATTTTCACACAACAGTAGATATATAGTGTACTCTTAAATGAATCCCACAAGGATTGGAACAATCATCCCTCAGCGTTCCCACTGATTCCCACTGATCGGTTACTAGCCATCCCCTTTAACGTTATGCGGGATATTTAGAAACCACTCTATGAAATGTTAAAGAGCATACATTTCTAAGGGGAATTGAAAGTTTTTATTGATGAAAATTGGATTTGAAATGACTGAAATATCCAAAAACTAATTAAAGCAAAGAGAGTCTATAAAAGTTGTGGCCTGTCTCATTTTTAATATTACTACAATTTGTATCTCTTTTTCGGATATCTCAGCCATTTCAAGACCAATTTTCATCAAATTCAAATAAACTGTGATTCCTGTAAGAATTACATGTTCTTTCATATTTCATAAGAGATTTCTCATTATTTCACAAACACATCCTACACAAAAAAGTTGAAAACCTGCAGCCCCATCTAAACCAAAACTTTACCATCCCTTTAACATGCTTAGTTTTCAGGAAGCTACAGTAAATCAGATAACGACAATTTCGGTTTCAACTGTGGAATAATAGATAAGGAGTTCCTCACACGGTTGACAAAAAAATATGTATTGTTACTTTGTAACTGCATGTAGCAAAGAGTAGAAGTATGAGAGAAAATAGGATCCAAGTTCGATATGCATCAATTTCTACTAACAACGAACCCTGTACAACAAAAGCCCTAGGAATGAAGCAAATGGAGTGCAGCTTATGTACATAAAGGTTTATGTGCACGTAGCCTGTACATTTATTAAAAATCTTCCTAGATGATTTTTCACACGCAATCTACGTCATGCGTGGTCTATTGTCGCATAAAGGCCGATGTAGTGTGTGGTGCAGCTGCCAGTGTTTTGTTCAGTCAACAATACTCAGTGGCTAGCCTCATTGAAACAGACCACTATTTATATTCCAGAGGAGCTGAGATTTACTGCTTTCCTGTATGTTGGTCTACATACAAATGTATTTTGTGAATGATTCTTTTGGTTTTGGTGCATTTTGCAGGTTGACTGATATTCGCACAACCCACAACTCGCTAAGATATTGCGTCCTTTGACACAAATGTGCTGTCATCGCCACAAACTGTGAAATTACCAACTCTTTTTCCCCGAGAATAGTAACTCTCTATATGTGTGATTTACAGTATTCCTCATTCTATCATTGGTTCTTGTTACAAATTTCACCACACATAATTATGATTATCTTCCTAGTACCAGTTCATGAAATGATATATTCACAAACCATGTGGTGTATACAGCGTTGTCTACCATAAAAGATCTCAACAAAAGGACAAAGAGTGACTTTTCTGCATGCTACATGTAGGTCAGTGGTTAAATGTAAATGCATTTGCAGACATTCACTTTAAATCTTTATTTTCAGCAGCTTGGAAGAAAAACATGTAAACCCCTCCCATGCAACTGCCCCATCCCCCCCCCCCCCCCAAAAAAAAAAAAAAGAAGCACAAACAAACTTGGCTTCATCTGCAAAATGTATGGAACAATCTATCAGTGTTTCAGTAATATAATTATTTTCTTTTAAATATTTTGGGTACAAAAAGTAATTGGAAAGTTACTCCTTTGTCAAGATGATCTACACGTTGTATAGGCAAAAAATAATATTCTTCAGTGACATTGTTACTCAACTTTTGCGGAAACCAACTCATTGAAGAACATTTAGATTATAGAAAATAGAATGAAAGAAAGAATAAATCATCTAAAGAATTGAAATGTCACTTGATATTTTTTGATCCACAAATCACAAATGAAGTATTCTTCCACTTAAAAACATGTGCACACAAACTGCATACATTTTACATACAAGGTCACAATGTAATCAAATGATGTATGTAGGTCTACCTTTGGCTGGTACATGTATGTTCACGCAATGCAGATACATTGTGTATCTAATGTATGAATTGAAATATACAACATACCTGCGTATGGAAGTTCACTCACCTCTTACGATAACTATGAAACTGATTTGTTTAAATCAGTGCAAACAAACAAACCAACAAAATGTGTATTAGATATGCCTGAATTCCAGTGACTCTGAAAGAGTAAAACTAAAAGTGGGAGAGCTAGGGAAATAAAGGAAGAGAAGGGGGAAAATTGAGGAAAGTGTTGAAGTAAAGAGGAATTTCCTTGAATATGAGTATTCCCTAAACATGCATTGTGTCTTTGTATCGAGTCTACAGTTGTATGTGCACGCCTCCGATCTTTTGACATGTGGTTTTGTGTGTACATGTAGCATGACGCTACATACAGTGTACCATAAAGATGCTCATGTGGGTCTTTGCCACAGACTACCATCATAGCTTCTGTTGATTCACTCTGAGTTTATCGGTAGCCAAGGCAACACGCGCAGCTATATTTAGACCTTGGCCTGGACTGTAGAATCCACCTTTTATAATATTGCATCTGCCACTTTTGATCTAGTATTAATTGGAGAAGCTGCTGTTAATGCCTGTGGTTGCTATAATATTTCATGGTGCTTGTGTAACTGTACATTTGGATGTGAGTTGGGATTTTGGTTTTCAATGTTCATTAAAGCTGTGGTAATTTCTCTTATGGGGCTGTAAGGGGCCTTTTTATCTTTTGTCCAAGGGTCTTGCTGGAATGTTACTGTATCAAGCTTTTGAGTGAGGAAAAAAAGCAAAAACCTGACATCATTTTGTAGTGAGGCCTCCTGACTTACTGTTTACCATATGACTGTTGTGTACGTAATCATGACTAACAATGTTACGCAGGAGACACATTCAAACATTCAGTGAGATAGATGGATATATTTTTTGGGTGGTGGTTGTACTTGCACATTTTGATGGGCCAGTAATTGGGGGAGGTGAAAAAGAGGGGTTTGTTTTCCTATCTTTTGATAGGAAGTATGATATTAGTGATATTTTAGCGAATTTAGTACGAGTTCTAGTAGTGAATGCATGTTATGATGCGAGAGCCAAATGGAAAGAATACAAACAGTGTATTGCACAGTGTGTTTCAGTGTAGGGCAGTTTAACTGTGCTGTGTAAACAGTGAACAGAAATCAGTACATGTCTGGATTGATTTATTGGCATGTTGTAATAATGTTCAGTCTAGTCTTTAAGACATTCATTTTTCTTTGCTCCATTCCAACACCAGATTCCGAACAATGAAATGTTACCAGTTTCCAATATATTCACTTTTTCTTTTCACATTTGGTTTGTTATCTGTGCAGGTCAACCGACCGCGAGATGCGGCGCATGTCCAAACTAGATGATCCGCTCGAGAAGCAGGCGATCAGGGAAAAACTCCGAGCAAAGCCGGGCATCAGAAAAGAAGGCGGTGATGCAGCCAGGACAAAGGGGCCAATGGTAAATGAAGAAAAGAATTTGAAAATCCAAAACAAGCACTTGGAGCTGCTGATATGATAGCTATCATTTACTGTGAAAGTGGAAAAGTTTGGGAGATTCACTTTTTGCTGTGGGCCAAATAATGAGAATTGTACTTGCTTCAAACTTGTAGGCACAGTGTAAGAAAATTAGTACGAATATTTGAATAATGGCCAAAAATGATCACGAGTTTTTTTAAGTGCCGGTTCGTTTTAGCATGAAATTCTTGACAAATTCTCATGGGTGAAATATTACATATTTACACTTATCCTTTATAGCACTTGTCAAAACATTTTCACTGTAGTATTCATAGTCATATGAATAAACTTACTAATTGTCATATGATTACTCAAAATATATATTTTTTTGACTTGTGACCATTGCATAGGAATATACTGATTTTGTCATCCATTGTATCTGATTATACTTTCATTTTGTTCTGAACGAGAAATATGGAAAAATACATTCTCATATAAGTCAAATTTTCACCATAGATGCCAGGTACGATACTCCAATCTATTCCAAAGATGATCTTAATTTATATTGCATAAAAAAACAGACAAACGGAAAGTGTGATAAAAAAAACAAAACGTTATGCAAGTGTTTCATGTGAATCATATATTCTGACTATGTGTGATTATATACCATAGGTGAGACCAGGGAGGTGGAACTTCATAGTCTATTTAGACTCCCCTACAAAGAAACTAATGCATAATTTATCAAAGCTGTGGATTACGTGATATTCCCATTGCCCAATGAATCACCTTATTCATATTTTTCAATGTATGAGGCCAGCTGCAGTAACACCCAATTCCTGTTTTCTTCCTTTCTATTCTTCTACTCTCCCTCTCTCTTTCTTTCTTTCTCTCTCTCCCTCTACCTCTTTCACTTTTTCTCTCTCCAAATGTATATCCCACTATCTCACTCTCTCTATCTCTCTCTCTCTCTATCTCTTTTATCTCTTTGCATGTCGAGTCATGATGTCGCCGAAGGAAGTGATTTATTTCCTTCCCTTTGAAAATGTAACTGAACCCAGTATCGACAGTTTTGTGAGACTTGTGGATAATTTGAACAGTAGTTTTGATATTACAAGGTATTGACATTGCAAATGATTAATGGATAATCAGAAGCAGCCTGCAGTCGAGTGAGATAATCATCCTTTGGCTCTGATGATAATACCATCCATTCTGTGAGGTATTAAAAAACTAAGGTACACAGATGAAGGAGAAACAAATATGTAATGTACATTGTACTTCTTTGATATTGATATGATTTCATCCAACTTATTACCAGGAGAAAGCTATGACAGGGTAATTCATTGACTATATTTTGGAGAAAATTTAACCAAGGTTTGGAGGGTCAATGGTCAACAATGGGCGGCGAGGTGGCTCAGGCAGGAGCATATCTGCCTTTCAGTCGAATGGCTGGGGTTTGGGTGTGGGTTCGAACCCAAGTGAGTTTTACCGGGCAGTGATGTGTGTTATCATGCCATCCCCTCTAGTAGAGGCAAAACAGTATGTCCCTCAGATAGGACATAAAATGGAAGTCATGTGTGTGAGAGAGTCACAATCGCACACATGTAAAAGATCACTCGTCATTCTTTCATCACCAAGAGTAGCGTGCATGGAGAATAACCCAGTGACGTGGTGTTCGTCCCAAGTAGGTACTCACAACTGGGCCACATGAAAGACCATCTAATGCAGCTGAATATGGGCTGTCCAGCCATCTTTTCAGATGGAAAATGAAAACAATCATCAAATTCTACAATCGTTGGGGGGAGGGGGTGTTGGGTGAGAGGTCATAATGCATATCCTTTGTCAATTACATGGTCAAAGTATGATAAATTTGTTGGCAAAGTAAACATGGGGTAAAGTCCAAGGAATTCCCAAATTCAGAGAATAAAGTCAAATGCTGAATTTTGACCAATTATGTAATGATCCCAAGGATACATGTATTTGCCAGGCTTTAATTATGTATTATTTGTATTTCCAGGCAAACAACCTCCCTCCCTCAAATAAATGCTGGGTATAAGATTACTTAATGAAATTTTCTAGTGGCCTGTGCATTTATCTTTGCCAGAAATTAACTATTCAAGGAACAAAATGTCGCACATTGGAAAGATTTGTGAAACATACATACATGTAACACTTTGCTGGTTATCCTTGCCATACTGTACATATACAATGTATTATATTAAGTGAACATGTTTCTTTGTTGTAAAATAATCAGAAATTGATTTGTGTTTTGTTGTTTCCTTATCGTCCAAAAGGTCGCAAGGCCCCCTTCATCACCCACCCCTACAGATGGGACGTCTTCCGCATCATCTACGCCACCACCGACTGGCGCATCGTCGTCATCGTCGACGCCAGGAACAGTCAGAAGGCCACGGAGTCTGCTGCCCCAGAGGTCACAGTCTCCATCGGCACAAGCCAGCAGGGAGTCTCCTTTCGCCAAGCAGGTGAGAGTCTTTGAATGTTTTTGTCATTTGCTATTATGTTAGGGAGGGATTTTTTTTTCTTGGAGTTAGTTCTATATTTATTTTTTTTTTCAAGATAAAGTAAATTTTTGATGCAACTGTATGATGCTTAAAAAAAATTTAAGTGTCATAAGGTCACTTTCATCTGTCGAATGAATTAATTGGTTATTCATGAAATGATATCACTATGAATCTTAATTAATGTAGATCTTCCTTCAGCATGATATTCAGATGATATTATCATTGATTTTAAAAAAAAGAAAGAAGTAATCTGGGTGTAATAAGGCAGATAATTTGATCAGAGATTGAGTGCACAAAGTGTGGATGTATCTTGGCCCCAGTTGTGTGTCTTTTAAAGTAGTTTGTAATGGTCTCATTACAATTCAACTCTGTCTTTCTGTTAAATAACAGGTAGTGAACCGTGTGGCTTCCCCCACCTCACCAGGATTACTGCGACACAGGGGATACGTTTCTCCATCGGTAAAGCTTTGCTCGTGTTTCTCTGATTTAATGGAATCCTCAGCTAAAAAGCAGTAGCCCTATTTATGGTGCATCGTTCTATTTTGATCGCACATGCAATCTCAAGATGCGAGGACCACAAATCAAAGAGCTCTTAATTTATGATATTGTGAATTTCAAGAGACAGGCGTTTGTAACAAATAGTGATAAACTACTCCATAAAGTGTGCATGGAACCAAATATATAATATATCTATATCTATATCTATATCTATCTATATCTATATCTATCTCTCTCTCTCTCTATCTGTATATATATATATATATATATATATAATTTATTATTATTATTTTTTTTTTGCCTGCTGTCTTCTGCCACTGAAGCTGACATATTGGATAACTTTCACTGTTGCTATGGTGATTCACAAAGCATCTCTCAAAATCTTGCTGCTGCCTTCTCAACTTGATTAATGTACACTTGATATATTTTCTATGCAGCAGGTGGCATGATGACAGTACTGACTATTTACAGAATTGGCTTCATCCCATTTCTTTTTCCCACTAGGGGTCAAGGCCCAGTTCTCCCACTGGCAGTCACAGGAGGGCAGCATCACCAAACAACGAATCTCTCTTCACGCTGGCAGTCGGCGTCCTCAAGAAGCGTGTGGAGAGGGCGCTGCACGCGAGACTGTTCCTCCTGTCGCAGATTGGTCCCAACTCCTTCCTGATTGGTGGAGACTCGCCTGACCACAAGTACAAAGTGACCATTGGCTCACAGGTAAGAGGTAGATAGATAGATGGATAGATAAATTATAGATCAGCTCACAGGTTAGAGATGGAGATTGATATATGAATTAGATAAATAGATAGATACATATGTAGATAGATACAACAATTGTAGATACAATTGTATATAGATAGATGGATACATACATACATACATACATACATACAAAGATAATAAATGGAGAGACAGATGAATAGTAGATAGATAGAAAGATGATATAGTAGATGGAAAGACATATAAATAAGAAGATAAACAGATATGTAAATGTGTAGGTAGTGGACAAGCTTAGGTAGATTATTATGTAGATTAGGAGATATGTTATTTAGGAGAGGTTTCTAAACCTTTTGTTTTTTAGGAATTATTTGGGGTTTTTTATGGGTTTGGCATTATTTTATATTAGAATAGCACAAAGAAGATTGACATGTACAAAACATTACATCAAACTGCAACAAGAAACAAGCAGACTTGCGTGCAAAAAAAATATATATTCTATGGTTGAGGTTTTCATGAGTATATTTTCAAATACTTCTTCAAACAGTCTGAGATAACATGATTCAGTGCCCCTTTAACTTTGCCCAGCATGACTGCTGGAAATATGTAGATAGGCAAAAAAAAAAAAAAAAAAATCAATAACATGTCTACCTTTGTGTATACATGCCCTACATATGTATTGTTATTGGCTGTCTCTTCTCAGAATTGTAACTGTGGGAAAGGCCCCTTCTGTGTCCACCTGCTGTTTGTGATGCTCAGGGTCTTCAAGCTACCAGAGGATGACAACCTCCTCTGGAACAGGACGCTCAAGAATTACGAGGTCAGTAGTCGATTCGTATGAATTTGCTCTTCACACCTTCGACCCAAAGTGCCTGTTAATGTATAGATTTTGCTGCATGCTATGTCATGGACAATTGAAAGCTTTTTCAACATATGCCGGCTGTGTGACATCTAAATGTCGAGGGAGATACCATGCCTGCTTTTGTGATGGTGCCGATGGTATTAAATTCAAGGAACCGCTTTGCTTTTGTTCTGATTACCTTCTTGTATTCATAGGCAAAAACTGTCACAATTTGTCATTGAAAATTGCTCATGGAAAAAATAACCTGTCAATGGAAAGACTATTTGAAAACCAGAGTGACCTCGATACCATGTTGTATATACACTTGTATATATCATCCAATATGTTGACATTGCAGAAAACCTACTAACCCATCAAACCTGTCAAGGTTATAGGAAAATTCTATAGAAAGAAAATGGCAGGTGGAAAACATGTTGGAAGTGGCTTGAGAAATAGAATGAAAATATGGCACCTTGCTTCCTGTAAAACACAGGTTGAGCTGCTGTTCTCAAAGTATGAGGCCATGAAGAAGAAGAAGCTGAAGCAATCGCCTGGCACCCATTCCAGCCAAAGGTCGCGAAGGTCGTCCCAGAGTCCATCCACATCACACATTCCTCGGCCAAGCTCGCCATGCCCTTCTACTGGAAGCAGTGACCAGAGGTGAGTATCTGACCTCATGGATAGATTGACCATTTGACCATACAGAGATGATACAGTTGTCAGATCAACCAAATGCTTGGACATAAATTCAAGGACAGTCGAGCGATATTCATTTGCAAAATTATATATGTGCAGTATGATTTATGATTTCTTGAATACGCACCATGTGCCATTCAATGATTTCCTCATAGTGCATGGTCATGTACTCTAATTGTAAATGGATATATCTTGAGTTAATCAACATTGTAACTACACTTCATGTACATGTGTATTATAGAAATGATGCACTCTCTGTTATGCACTAATCAGGAATTTACTTTTTAAAAATACATTATGAGCTTTGGTACTATTAAATTTCACTTCTGCATGTGACATTGGTTGTGAAAAAAAAAATCAAACAATTCAGCTAATCATGCATTTGCTGTGCACGTAATCTGGGATAATGTTTTCAAGTTCGTACACTATTTCTGTAATCTCATACTGTGATGAAGAATTGCCTGGATTGCTTTCAAGTCCTCATGTTTGTAGCTTCAATTTTGGAGGAGAATGGAAGGAAGGAAAGTGGAAAATTGAAGACAGAATTGATTTTTTTTTTCTAAAAGAGCTTTCTAAGGCCTTGGCCAAGAACCTCTTTGAATATACATTTACACCTCATGACTTGGTCAGAGTGACTATGTATTTGTTTATATAATTGTTTCTTTATTTATCTTTTTGTGAACAGGGAGGATGAAGACCTGTGCCCCATCTGTTTGCTGGACATGGTAGAAGGAGAGAGCCTAGTGGTGTGCAAAAATGGCTGCCACAACAAGCTGCATCACCACTGTGTGGCCATATGTACGTAAACCAGCCCTGATGTAAACTAGATTATCAGTTTCCAGCAACAAATTCTTATAGTTGAACAGATGTTGTGAATGTCATATAATATAGATGTTTACTCATTATACCCCCGCCAAACGAAGTTTGAAGGGGGTATATAGGAATCAGCGGACGGTCGGGCGGTCGGGCGGTCGGGCGGTCGGTCCGTTGCAAATCTTGCGTCGCGAACTACTTCCTCAGTTTTCAACCGATTCCCATAAAACTTGGCACAGATGTGTGCCTTGGGTTGTAGATGTGCAAGACGTATTTTTTGACAGTACCCAAAAGTACGTTGCCATGGTAACGGCATATTATGGGCAAAAATGGGTACAAATCTTGCGTCGCGAACTCCTCCCACAGTTTTTGATCAATTTTTATGAAATTAGGTACAGATGTTCATCTGAATATGTTAATGTGCAAGACACATATTTGCGCAGTGGCAAAAAGTGCGTTGCCATGGTAACAGCATGTTATTGGTAAAATATAGGGCAAAATGCTTCATGGCAAAACTGCTTCATCAGTGTTCTTCCAATTCTCATGGAATTCATATTGAATGTTTGTCTCAGGATATAGGTCAGCATGACACATTTCTTGACAGTGACAAAAAGTATGTTGCCATGGTAACAGCTCACATATTATGAGCCAAAATGATGGAAAATTTTGTGTTGCAAACTACTTCCTCAGTTTTTGCCTAATTTCCATGAAACTTGGTACAGATGTGTGCCTTTGGTTGTAGATGTGCAAGACGCATTTTTCGACAGTACCCGAAAGTACGTTGCCATGGTAACGGCATATTAATGGCAGAAGATCAAGGAAAGATCTTGCAGATTTAACTACTTCCTCAGTTTTTTGACCAAAGCTTATGAAATGTTGTTTTGACCAAAGCTTATGAAATGTTGTTTGGCGGGGGTATAACCAGTCGCTGTAGCGACATTTCTAGTTATATATAGAAGGACTTTTTTTAATGCATTTGGCTAGTATAGGAGCTCAGATGAATTGAAAGCTAGATCACCACATACTGTCTCAGCAGAGCAGGTGATAGTAATGACACATGTCAAAATATGTGGTTCACGACCTATCAAGAAACTACATTTGGGATTTGTGACCATGAAACTGAATATCTTGTCAAATTTGATAAGAAATTTGAGGTGTTTTCTAAACAGAGATGAAAATGAGACCCAAGTACATAAATCCAGTGACACTTCTGTAGTTAGGCATCTCAACAATGTTTGTGATTGAAATGAAATGCATCGTTGCACACTGATTACGCACCTCAACTATGAGTGGAATAACTGTAAATGTTTTCAATCGCTTTCCTTTTTTCAGGGGCAGAGGAATGCAAACGACAGGAGGAACCGATGGTGTGCCCCCTGTGTCGGGCGGTGTGGTTGGCTGGTACCACAGATTCCCATGGGGATAGCACAGAGGCACCGGAGGGTGCCGGTGTTGCCTCATCTGCGGTCCAGGAGGGGGAGGAGGGCAGAGGGGAAGGGGGAGGAGGCACAGAGACCAGTCGACTCGAAACATTCCAGCAGAAGAAAGAGAGATGGAAAGAGGTAGGCATTTTATGCCTTTCATGTTATACTATCACTGATTTGGGCCTTGGCCTACATTGAAGCAGCTGGATGCACTTTCAAGAAGTATGGAAAAATTTCCATGATAATGGCTTTTGTGATGTCTTGTTTAATAGATTTTGAATTGTCATGATCAAAAACTCACAAAAATTCTGATGATTGAATTCAAGCAGAATTTTTGTATTAATCATAACACTGAATTTGTCCATTTTAGTACAGGGAGTATCGATTCAGAGTTGTTGTCAACTTTTTTGAGATCTTTATGTAATGGTTTTAGCAGTTAGCCGCTTTCTTTATCTAGGCAGAAGGAAATTAAATGTTGAAAAAAAGAAGATATTGGACTGTAATTCTCGGCTGTTCTTGAATCACATCTGTTGTGGGGTGACTTTTGTGGACTCTCATTACAAATGACTCTTTTTGCTCATGTGCAAAGTGTAAGTAAGTACTTGTTTGTTGTTTAGTTTCGTTATGTTTTGTTGTTGGTTTTTTTTTTTACATAGAGTGAAAGAGCAACTTTTTTGTGTTTCTCTGCCTCATGATGTCACCATCTCTTGTTGCAGGCCTTTGAAGAAAACGGACTTGTGCAGTCCATGTTCTCGCGGGACTGGGGCCTGCGGGAGAATGCCCTGCACAGCCTGAACCAGATCCTGTCCGCCAAACTGAAGCGGGCCGACAGCCAGGTACGTGATCCCCACGGGGCCGAGGTGTGCGAGGAGCGCTTCCAGGCGGAGCTTCTCACCATGGAGGCGGGCTTTGACATGGTCGCCATGGCGTGCTCCGATCCCGTCTACAAGGTCTATGTAGCAGCACTGGTGAGTGGCCTCCATGTGGGTAGAGATTTAATGGGCTGTCCCTTTCTCAAGTGCCTGTGAGCATTCTAGGAGTGAGAAATGATATTCACTTTGACTTTGATTTATCACATGTAACTTAATCCTGGATGTCATTATAGTTTGATGTACATTGTATTATATGTCTGATGCTACCAAATGTGCTGAAATTTGAATCATATGTTTTTATTACCTTAGAACTGTTTCAATATAATTGCCAATTAAGGAAAGAGAAAGAAAAAGAAAGGACACTTCATGCTTTGACAGCAATTTTGCCAGAGAAGTATTGTATTGTCTGTCCCTCCACTTTTGTTTATTTTCATAGTTCTTTATTGCATGCGATTAATTTGATAATGGAAACCGTGCATTAGGCCCTCTGAATATAACTTCAGAGAAGTGCGTAAATTGCCACCAAGTATTCAATTCAACTAACACACTGACTGGGCAGTTGTTGAAGTGGTGTGAAGTAATGGGATATTATGCATTAATATTTCAAGTTATATGGGGAAAAAAAGAACAATTAGAATTGTATTCTGTTATTGTTATTGTGGTGTTTGATGATATTTCAGAGGGCCCTACGGACATTGCTGATGTGTGTTCACTGTAGCAGTGAGGATCAGCAGGCCCAAATCAGGGTATGGCTTCAGCCCGTCATGGCAGCCATCTTGGTGAAATGTGCAGATGGAAACAGGTTGGTAAAACTACTTCTCCTTTCCAAGCAGAAACTGTGTACTTGAAATATTCAGTAAATTTAATTGGCATGCAGTAGTGAAAAGCAATTGTAGAAACATGCAGTTACGATTCAAGAGATTTCATAGCCACCAGTACGTCAAATAAAAATAAAAGATAGAAAATAAATCGCACAAGTCTGCTTCATTTACTCTCTCATGTCATTTGCATGGCACTAGAAATAAAAAGTTCAGATGTACCATAGAAATATAAGGTTGTTATACTAGCTTCAAACAATAAGCTCTTAACTGAATGGTTATCACTTGGAGATTAATAGTATAAAATGCCAATACTATTTCAGAAGGGTAGTTCTTAAAGAGCTATGAGGCTAAACAGTAAGGTCATCTTAGGGTCCTATGTGCCTCATTAAGGTATGTGCTGGGCATCAAAAGACTGTCATCATCTTGATCTTTATCTCGACCACAGGCGAACGGCTCAGCTGTCAGTGTCAGCCATGTTGGAGCTGGCCAGGGGAGATGCCGGTGAGCTGGCCATCAGCAAGGAACTCTCCTGCTCAGGTAGGGGCAATCTAAACCTCCTCGTCTACTACCATCTCCGTTCACCTATCCCATTCCTGAAAGGAGGGAGGGAAGGAAGGAGAAAATGGAATGAAAGGATAAAGAAAGATGGGATGGTAGACAAAGAGACGGGAAGAGAATGATATTAAAAATTTGGAAAATGATGATTCCTCTGGAAGATCTACCCATATTCATCAGATATGTCAAGGGTTTGATGTTGTCATGTGCTTGTTAACACAAAGAAAGGATATAGAACTAAAACATAAAATGAGTCAAGCAAATAAAAAAAACAAAAGACTGGAACAGGTATTTTCTGAACTGCTAGAAATTTGGTGCAGTAAAACTCTGCTTGTTTTATCAAGAAGTGGTGAATCATTTTCAACAGGACATTACGTTGTAACAAATCTTTCCTCTCCCCACTTATCCATCTCAGGATGCATTGGTATTGGAGGTCTGGACTACGTCCTCTCCTGCCTCATCAGTGACATCCAAATCACGCTGGATGATTCGTCATGGCAACGCATCCTTGGGCGACTGAATGTGCTCGAGAGAGTCTTCACCGACTTTCCGGACCGCTTTGTGCTCAGTGACAGCGCCTCTGAACTCGAGATGGAAAGCAAAGTAGAATGTCTTGTTTCCATAGCAACCTGCCTGTCCTCCTACCTCAATAACCAACACATCAGGATATGCAAGATTGCCAAGAGGGTCTTCATCACAGTGGCAAGGATTTTGGTCAGCAACTCGGCAGCATTTGCAAAGATTTGCGACATGATGAGGACGCTGGAGTCAACGGAGGTTGGCACGCGGATGCTGCGTCGTCTGAGGAAAATCCTCGAGGAGTACGAGTCTTCCATGGAGGAGGCAGAGCGAGACCTGGAGGAGAGTTGTGCGTCAGGCAGGGAGAGAACGAAGGAAGACCGGGAGGATGACGTCCAAGAGAGGGACGAGAAAGACGGCAGACGCAGCGGAGTGCTCTACCATCTGCGCAATCCATCGCCGGAAGCCTGCGGGGCAGAATGCGGAGATCTGCCGGGAGAGGATGGCACACGGTCACAACCGCAGACTCCCAGGGGAAGGACACCCTCAACTGAAGATGAGCAGAGGGGTAACTGCAGCACACACTGCACAAACGTCAGTGATCTCTCGGACCTCACGGCATCCCCGACAACGCCCCTCGACAATCCCATCACGTTCAAATCAGAGGTGGCGCAGACCCCCAAGAACTCGTCCCCGTTCGACTTCCAGTTGCCGGGCGTCGGTTCAAAGAAGTGCAAGGATGCGGTGGAGGCGGAGGAGGCGGAGGCACTGGCGGTTGCCATGGAAGCATCCATGCACAGTCAGGGAGTGCTCCCTCAGGTTCCTGGTCTTCAGACTAACAAAGGGGAAATCATCGTCCGCATTCAGCACCAGGTACGCCTGCACCCTAGATCACATCACTGTTAAATTGCTAGCATAAACTGCTTTTATTTAACCCTATCTCAACCAGCACTTGCATAATGGTGGGTTGAGAATAGCTTGTTTTATTCTTTCTTTGTGACGCTGCTCAAAGCAAGTTTGTCATGTAATCTCTGGTGTATATTGAGCTACCTGTGCTCCATACATCTGAAGCAAGACATTTCTTGACACCATTTTGAGTAATTTTCCAGTTTCAGCAAGACGTTAAAGATTCAATGGTTTTCAGCTGACTTTAATCTCCTAATACTTATGTGATGTTTAGCCAGAATTTCCTTTGCTTTTGTAGCTTTTCATCAAGAGATTTTTTTTTTCTTTACCATTGAGCTAGATTGTGAAAAATATAACAACATGAAGCATTGTCCACCAACGTTAAGTATGTATCATTCTGAACATTGTGTGAATATTCAGTGTTAAAGTGTAGTGGCTCTTGATATGAAGTCTTATTTTTTTTTAGGAATAAACACTCTTGAGAAATTTATGCACAATCTCAAGGATTAGATATCTTCTTTTTTTCATGATAGGAGGGAGGGGACACTGTGGACAGCATCACAAAGCAGTACAGAGAGAACCAGGAGTGGGTGAAGGGAGCCCTCTTGGGAACAGGTGCGTTCTCCACCTGCTACATGGCCAGAGACGTCTCGACCGGGACCCTGATGGCGGTCAAGCAGGTAAGAAAACGTGATGACCGATGTAGAAGGGGATGTCGATGATTGTGTAATATTTGCACATACAATGTAGTCTCCTTTGCAGGTCAGAGGTATGATGCAAAAGATGCTTCAAGCTTGAAAACTGTTGCTACCACTTCTATTGTTATTACAACTGTATTGATACAGCTGCAGTCAATATTACTACTGCTACTATAATATTCAGTAACGATTATATGGCGCATAACACTTATTGTATATGTCCTATGCATTGAAATACAATTTTATGTATCTAAAAATACCAAAATTTCCATCACACTTTTCTGTTCCATGTCTCCCCAGATATCTTTCTACCGGAACAGCGCGGACGAGCAGGACAAGACACTGGAGGACATCTGCAAAGAGATCAAGCTCATGGGGACGTTTGACCACCCGCACATCGTTCGCCTCATGGGGGCGACGCAGTACGACGGCCACTTCAACGTCTTCGTGGAGTGGATGCCCGGCGGCTCCGTCTCCATGCTGCTGCGGAGCTACGGCGCCTTCTCCAGCGTGGTCACCACCAGGTACATCCACCAGGTGTGCCTCGGCCTGGCCTATCTCCATGACAACAGGGTCATCCACCGAGACCTCAAAGGTGAGCTGGAAAAAACAAGTAGAATAACAATTGTATGTCCTTTTAAGATTCTTTTCAAACTTCTTATTCTTTTTGTATTAAGAGATGTGTATATATTTAAAGAAGGTGGTTATGCAGTATGATGTAACATTCCACATGCATAGTTTAAATCGAGTTATGATTATTGTATGCCTACAACAAAATTTGATATCACTTGATATTGCTGAGGGGGAAAAAAAATGAGATGTGAAACAATTTGAAAAAAAAAAATCTTTCTTAAATGTTGTAGCACAGTCAAAGTGATGGTATCTTTTATTTTGAATAGTGCATCACATTATATTTGACTTTTATTAACTTTAACTTTTATGTCATCTTGTTTTATGCTTGTTCAGGGGCCAACTTACTGCTTGACAGCACTGGCCACCACCTGAGGATAGCTGACCTGGGCACAGCGGCCAAGATGAATGCTGAGATCACCAGGACAGACGAGTTCAAAGGTCAATTCCTCGGCACCATCGCATTCATGGCTCCAGAGGTAAGCATCTCATTCATTTCTTCCATGTGTAATGTGCCAGAAATTACCACCAAGAGTTTTACAATGTTGACGAATATGGAGGGATTTGTATAAGAGAAAAGTTTAGCAAAGATTTGGAAAGGTTTGGTGTTTGAAAAATGTTCAAGATGTTCTTGAGAAAAATGTGAAATTTCCATACATTCTTCATTTGTAGCTGCCAAGATAAGCATGGATTTCTTTCAGTTCTTTTTTTTTTTTCTGTGAAAGATATGCTGACAAGTCTACTTTGAAGGAGATTGAGCAACAGTTATTGGTTGTTTTGAGAAAAGAAATGACAAGTTTCATTCCATTCCGTTTTCTCTGTTTATCCTGCGGTGTCCCATTAGGTGCTACGGGGTGAGCAGTACGGTCGGAGCTGCGATATTTGGAGCCTGGGTTGCTGCATCATTGAGATGTGTACGACAAAGCCGCCATGGAACGCCAGTGAAATATCAAACCACCTCCAGTTGCTGTTCAAGGTGGGTTTAAGCAAGGTCACAGTAATTTGTTGGCAGTCTGTCACAATGTTCATAATGTTCTTTTAACACTTTGGCAATGTTTAAGTTTTTTGTGCCTTTTTTAAGGTTTGGGAGATGTTGTTGTATTAGACTGCACATCAAAACAAATGTCAAAATAACAGTTTTGCTATTACCAAAACAAAACAAAAAACAAAACAAAACAGAAAGAAAGACAAGAATATAATATTATTTTGTATTGCATTGCTATTTTTGACTGTGAAGGAGCACTCTGTTTATTGTTAATCAGATAAAAATAGGTTCTTTAGTGAAACAGAATTCAAAGATGCAGCTGTTCAGAGAGAAAAGAGTTAATTGATTTTTTGATAGTCTCCATTCAATGGCACTCCTTCTGATTTTGCAGTGCTTTGTGAAAAAACAAATAGATTTTGTGAACAGGTGGGAATTTAAATCTACAAGGATCATAGCATAAACAAGTAGGAATGTGAATCTACAGGGGTCATTCTGTAAACAAATAGGAATGCAAATCTACAATGTGAACATGACTGAAACAAAAGAAGGCATTGATTCTGTGTAACATAATCAAAAGTGCATTTCTGTAAACAAGAAGGAATGTGTAATGTACACAAAAAAGGTCGTAAGAATCAAGTGACCCAAAAAGTTTATTGAACCCATGCTGCATTTTGATTACAGTGTTAAAAGACATTATACAGTCATATTTAAAAAAAAGAAAGATAAGATAACATGTCTATTGCATTTGTATTGAGCAATAATTATCTAGATTTTCAACATGTTACCAAAGGAAGTATTGATATGTATGAAGATTTTATTCAGCCACAAAATTTTAATCACTGCTATCTTGTTATTGAAAGAACTCATAATCAGTGCATGCATGTCATCCTGTACATTTCATTTCAGATCGCAAGTGCCAATGGCCCACCTCCCATGCCTGAAACACTCGACCCAGCACTGCGTGACATCGCTCTCCGTTGCCTGGAATCGACGCCTAGCGCCCGCCCTTCTGCGGTCGAGCTTCTGAAGCATTCTGCCTTCAGGCAGATGAAGGAGTTTTGAATGAGTTGATCTAAGGAATAATCTTGTGGCTTTCCCAATTATGATCTCGAGTTGGTATTCATTTTGTTTGATGAGCATCTAAAAAGAAATAAGTTTAAAATCCCAACCCCCAAACAAAATCAGAAATCAGAGTGCTACACAGCAAGCTGTAATTTGCCCTCTGCTTTTATTTTAAGAGTACTACAGGATTTTTCACCCTCATGCCGGAAACATTCCATTAATCATATCCATATGTTCCCCTTTTTTTTCTATCACCCAGCCCACATTCCTTCTCCCCACTGCAAACTTTGCCTTACTCTAGTGCCTGTCCTTATTGCCTTAACTCACCTTGCTCACTCCACTGCCTTGTTATCTGTCCAGAGTACATTACATGTTTACTACAAAGGGTTTCCTTTGTAAGATTTATTCCTCCATTTTATGGAGAAACCAATGACCTGGTTATGATGTAGGAAATGAATCTGAACTTATTTTCATTTTATTTGCATGCTTAGACACAAAGCATTAGGGGACCCTGGTAGAAAGAGGATTTACATTCAGCTGATTCAAATCAATCATGCCTCACCTTCAAATGCTGCCTTCTGATTGGACATTTTGAAATTAGCAGTTCCTGGCTTTTGGTTCGCCGGTGGTAAAGGGGAAGTTCTGTGTGTTGAGAGGCCCCAAGATGCTGCCAAAAGTACATTTGTATGTGTAATTATGAAGTGACCTTTGTTAGATCTGCAATATGAGAGAATATCTTGCCCCTCTTTTGTGTAATCAGCATTTTATGTCACGGTCAAGTGAGCTCTCTCATAGTGCTAACCAGTGGGAGATTCCTTCACAAAATGTTTGAGATGATAATGCTGCCAAGAGCTAGCTAAAAGCTAGGAAGGGTTGGTTGGTAGTGTGATGTTTACACCACACACGAGTCAACCTGTACGCATCAGTGCCATTGTAGCATTCTCGGTCATGAACGTAAGACGTTACCTTTTGAAGAAAGAGTACTATGAAAATTTGCTGCATGAACCTTCTGATGGTACTGTGCACTCTCTGAAAGGAGCACTATGTACGTACAACATTTCTATGCTGTTATTTAGCAGATGCTAATGTCTCTGTGAAGACAGTGTGGATGCCCTTAAGTTCTAGCGTTCCTAGTAATATAATGCAGTTTTAAATTATAGTCTAGCTTCATAATTGATGATGGAGTGACACTAAAATTGAGCAGTGCTGGTGTTCCTGTTCTCTTTCTCACGGTAGTTGTAATGCAAAAACATGATTGAGAAAAGTTTGTTTCTGCAGACCCATTTCTCACACTAGCATCACTACTGCCTCCTGTCAGACAATTTGTGACCCTGCACCTCAAAACAAACAAAAAATCGCCAGACATGAATTTTTAGTTAAGACCATATTCTGAAAGAGCAGACTTTAAGCTTTGAAATGATGTATTACTCAAATCAAATGGACTCTCCTAACCTATCTAATTATTGGAAAGAAAGCACAAACTCGGGGAAAAGTGTGAACTGAGAAAAGAGGCTCTGAAGTACAGTGTCTATTCAAGCGCTTAATCTTTACCAAACCGTGCTGGCTGTGCGATGAATGGGACAAAAAAAACAGGAAGTAAACCACCAGAGTAACAACAATGAAGGGATTATCAGATTAAACTGAAATTAAGCATGCCTCATTAACACATTCTGTCCATGATTAATGCCAACTTTCAAAGCAGTAGCACTATCCTTTCAAAAGTTATTAGACTTGAAAGTGAAGAGTGTGGACAAGGTTTTTCAGAAATGAAAAAGGGATTCTAAAGACACACCTAATCACACTATTCTACCAAAAATGTTCGAGATAAACTGCTAAAAAAACCCCACTTTCCTGCCTGTTTTATGATACCAAATTTTAGCATAATGTAAAAGAAGACCCGCTCTTTTAGAAAATATGAAAAAGTCAAGTTCGGCTGGGTTGACCCATTTCACTTATTTTCAGTCCTCGCGCAAAATCAGTGTGTGCGACTTTATGTTCGTTTTGAGGTGCACGGTCACATTTTAAAAAGGAAATGATTGCTTAGACATATCTCACAGAAATAAGCAGATTGCTACACTGCCCTTATCAACCTCACTATTGTGTCTCCTACTTTAATTGTATAGAACCACTACCTGTGCCTCTGTGTAAAGCAATAGCCAATGATATTCATGGTGTGTGATCTTATTTTTAAAAGAATATGTCTGTGTTGAATAAGCCTTTAACCAAATCAATATGACATGTTTTTATTGTCATTTTATCGTGACGTATGTCATGAAAAAAGATCTTTTTAAGTCCATTTCTTCTAAGTGCCTAGCAGTTGTGTTCATTGGTTGAACTGTTTGAGTGGGATGCCATTATTTAACAACCTTTGAGTGATTGTGTAGATTTTTCCTCCTTTTCTTTGATTGAAGGAAAATTGGGGTTTTTTTATCTTTCCATTTAAGATGTTGAGTGATTATTTTTACCGAAAATCATTTCTACCCACAGATCTTGCCTCTAAGCTGTAAATAGTGTGAATATGGCATTTCTTGCTCCTAGAGCAATGTAAAGCAAGTTTCTATCTTTTTACCTATTGGTTAAAAGTATTTGCACAATTGCAAGTTATGGGTTACTTGTGCTCAAATGTTGTCAGATGAATGGATGTGCAATGCTTAAATGAATATGTTTGGGATTCTGTCATCACACTGATACATAAGACAAAGTGGAATCAAGGCCACATGCATTTACTTTCATGAAAATTTTTGTGGAATTATTCAGGTTGAGAAACGTTTTGTTTCTGTTTCAGGGAGTTTAGTTCAAATTTTGTTTTCATCTTCACAATTGTTAGTACAGCTGTATTCAGTTTCAAGTTGGTGTTATTCTCTTAGGAGTTTTGTGAATGATTTGGTGCACACTCTTGTATTCATAATAATTATGTTGAAGTGTTTTACACTTATCTGCCCCCGTCGGACCACAATAGCTTTGAAAAAGTTATTTAACATGATGACTGGACGGCATGGAATATGTACATAATATTTCACCATAAAGCTATAAGTGGTGCTTATTTTTTGTATAGACCAGAGATTGTACAAATTGTACTATTTTGTAATAAAGATTTTGTGTGAAAAGAAAGAATGATTCTGTGATTGACTTTTGAAGCCTTCCATCAATGAAATTTGTATGGGTACTAATGCATGTCTGCGTGTTGAATGCATGATACATTTGTGTGTATTTGTGACTTTATTTTAATGATTTTCATAATATTAAGTCAAATCTTAAAGAATACAGAAAAATGTTGTGTGCTTAAAGATTAATGTTGCCAATAGTGGTTCGTATCAATATTTGTGAAGAAACAGAAAGTTATATCAATATTTGCAACAGCCACATATTCACAAAAATTCCAACATACTTGGGGTCCTGTGATAAGCAAAGGAAAATTACCAAATACTACATATATTAATGGATTAATTATGATGGCATGTTAAACTGTGAAGGAAAAGACTCCAGACTTCTGAAGTACAATGTATATTCTCCCGCCTTTGCCTTGGGCATGACTTTATTATTGCAAAACGAGACACACATTACATGCAGCTAATAACTGGTCATGATCACATCCGTAACAAAATGCCAGTACGCCAAATTACACTTAAGTGTGGCAAATCGGTAAGGCAACATGTTTTGGGAAGCAATGCAACTACAATCTCTCATGTAAGCTTTACATTCGGCCATTCTTCTTGTATCATCACCTCTTGTACCCCTCTACCTCATCATAACTTGCCAAGCTCTTGCCTTTTTTCCCTACAGAAACGAGAGGCACTGTAACAAACTCACATAGGTGTCGGAATGTGACGATCCTTCTCATTTGGATACAGCTGGGATTAACACAACTTCATCACTTAAATTACATGATCTCTACTGTTTTGACATTTAATGTCAGTACATTCACCACCATCCACCAAGGAGAGTTTAGGGTAAATCACCTTACTGTATTTCAAATTTCTCAAACACCATCTTGAATAGGACAAATAAACTTCACACCTTGTGGTTTGACCGTGCTGAACTCACCAAACAGGCCAACCCAGGGTATTTACATCTTAGACTACACGAAGTATACTGCCTTCCTGCCTTCCCACTTACATATGATTGCAATTACCTAGCCAGAAAAAAACAAAAACAAAAACAAAACAAAACAAAAGAAAATGCTAGAAAAGATCAGGGTCTGAACTGAGACTACCAATATGCCGACAAGATCTGGCACATGTAGGCTCCATGATTACGTACAGTCAACCTTGCCTAGGTCAAATCTATTTGGACTGAAGAAATAGCTTTGACTTAGAGAAAATTTGACTTATGAGAGATTAAAATCAATAGAGTATAAATAGAAGAGGACTTGAAAAGACCTTAAACATGGGCGATTATTCAACTTAAGAGAGGTCGACTTAAGCAAGGTTGGCTGTAGTTTACAGTGGAATTGTCTGCTGCACAGACATTTAGCCCATCCCCCAAAATAACCATCCCCCAAATAAGTACCCCCAAATACTGTATACACCATATATTTAACAGCAAGTCTACATTTTCGCGAATCGGGACTTCCCAACAATTTGGTGAGTGGTTAAATTTGCGATTGCGGAGTACGGTACTGATCACAGAAATATATGCGTGCACATTAGATTTATGCCAGGATCAGAGATTATCGCATGTTTTTAAATGTTTTTAAATTCACAAATATCACCTGACTCGCGAAATTCACAAAAATACGAACATTGCAAAATATTCGGCTATATGCAATGCAATCTCTGTAAACTGCCACTATTCTACCCTGATCACAGGGCAAATGCAAATTTGTAGAGGTTTGCACATTGTCCACAGAATTTGATGATGTTGGTATTCAAGACTTATATCCAGCAAAATAAAGTGCCTTTCAACAATGTTAACCATAAACAGTTGTGCATAATCTTGCCTGCTCTAAGCACAAAAATGATTAATACATGATTATTCTTGCATTTCACCATGAGAAATTTACCTTGTCTTCTCGGGAGAGTCTACAAGAACTTTGTGTCTCTGAGTAATCTTGAGGAAAGTGAGGCCCAAAACAAACAAAAAAAAAAGTTTCTGTCAGACGTGATATCAGTGACTTCTCAAACGCAAAATGAAAGAATGCTGCAGAAGAGACAGTTACAGGTAGTACAAAAGACCATGACTGGAAATTTAACATTCCTGTGCGATACCACCTGGCACTATAGACTAACCTCCATGATTTTGTTTATAACATTTTCCATCCCTAGAGTGTTATTTGCTGCTTTTGTTTCACAGCCATCATGTAAAATAACTTTGTTCTTTTGGGTTACTACTCTTCAAACTAAAAAAACAAAAAAAAAATATCTTTTACTTTCATATTTGCATTATCTTTTTCTCGCTTGATATCTCTTTTTTTTTATTTACAAGTAAAAACATAATGCTATTTTGAAACCTTGTGATACCTACAAATGTACAAGGCAAAATTTGAGCAAATTTATTTACTCATTTTATTCTTCTTCCTCATGATGGATATTGAGACCTGAGAAAAGGTCATTAAAGCTCTAAAAATATCAAGTCACAATGTAGTTATACCACAATCTGCTTTTCAAAGCCCGAGTGTGACATTAAACTCTTAAATGACACCCTAAAGTCCTTATACCAACACTACAACAATGCCTCGAGAAAAACCAAAACAGAGATAAAAGGAAAGCCAGCAAATACTTTCTACAAGCTTTGCTCATAGATAGTTTCAGCTGCATTTTTGACATGCCATTTAACACGACAATCTTCTGCAAACACAATCTGGTGGATTCAAAGAGAAGGAAAGGGCTTGGAAACAACTGTAATACATGTACATGTAATGCAGTAAAGGCTCCATTTCATACAGAACTTGCTTCATTTCATAAAAAGTTGTCGTGATAGCAATTCTTGCTGTAAGTGGCAAGTCTCATGGTTATGACAAGAATATTGCTTCCTGATTGGCTGTGACTACACAAGAAGTTGCCTTTCTTGCAAGAATTGCTATCATAACACGTTTTATGAAATGGGACCCAGGAATAAAGACTACTGCTTTCATTCCCTCAATAGCAGTTGTCTGTCCAAGAATCTGTCAGCATACATATGATTTCACTAATATCAAGAATGTCCACAAGCCATTTGGTTTCCCACACTTCCAATTCTAAAACTTGAATATTTTCATCGACTTCTTGATGAATTTATGTTCCTACAAGTACTACAATGTACTCTCTTAGGAGGAGAAATGGGGTACAGTCCAATCACAGTTTTGGCTAGAAAAAAAATCTTGAAGAGAAAAGTCTCACAGTCTATAGCACACTTGCTGCACAATATTGCATGAAAGATAATTACCCAAATTTGGCCCAACTGGCACAATATACAGACCATGGATGTGGTTTATAAGCAATAGGCCAAGCCTGTAATCAAATTCACCGATATTTCTTTTCTTGAGGATTACAATGTATATTAAAATCTGACAGAACAGTTGTGTGAGGTTTATCAACAATCATATATCAATACATGTGCTGCCTCCCACATTCATGCATGAAAGATAATTACCCAAATTTGGCCCAACTGGCACAATATACAGACCATGGATGTGGTTTATAAGCAATAGGCCAAGCCTGTAATCAAATTCACTGATATTTCTTTTCTTGAAGACTATATGAAAATCTGACAGAACAGTTGTGTGAGGTTTATCAACAATCATATATCAATACATGTGCTGCCTCCCATATTCATGGATGCATGCACCTAGTAAGATTACATAACAGATCTATGTAATGTGCACATATCCAGCTATTACAGATTGCTACAACACGATGCACAGTGAAGTGAATCTGGTAAGAACGCAATGATGTAACACAGGAAAGACTGCCCGCAACTTGGCGTGGATGTATTTCTGCATGCTGTTGAGTTTGTGAATGAGAAGTTACACAATGTACTTGACAACTTTGTATTAAACATACAAAAAACCTCATGAAAAGGACAGCTTATTCAATAGCTGTTGCTATGTCGCATCAGTTTTGAGGTAAGCTCTCTGGTCGTCAAGAACGAGCTTTCTTACAATTACATTCATAAAATGTCAATATGATATCAAATTGGTCAACAACAGTCCAATACTACCCATCACATTACCCCAAAACTGAAACACTTGTGATATGATATGGGCCTGTGGGGGCACAACTTTACATGCAGTCAAAATAA